>NC_140470.1:21595713-21615713 GCF_051167445.1 Perissodus microlepis | reverse complement strand
GCTAGTGGATCTGAGGGCAGACCATAGCGACCTCCCTGAACAGGGACCAGTAACCATCACAGTGGCAGATATCCAAGAAAGGGTCTCCAGTATGAAGAGTTGGACAGCACCAGGGCCCGACATGGTTCACGCCTACTGGCTGAAGAAGCTGACTGCACTCCACGAGCGTCTGGCAGCACAAATGAACCAGCTGCTAGTTAACGAGAGACACCCGGAATGGCTAACCGAAGGTCGAACGGTCCTGATCCCCAAGGACCCCAAGAAGGGACCGGTCCCATCCAACTACCGACCAATAACCTGCCTCAGTACTACATGGAAGCTCCTGTCAGGCATCATATCGGCTAAGATGAACAGGCACATGGGTCAATACATGAGTGGGGCACAGAAAGGGATTGGCAAGAATACCAGAGGTGCAAAACACCAGCTACTGGTAGACAGAACAGTCAGCCGAGACTGCAAGACCAGACTGACCAACCTGTGCACTGCCTGGATTGATTACAAGAAGGCCTATGACTCAATGCCCCACAGCTGGATCCTGGAATGCTTAGAATTGTACAAGATCAACAGGACCCTAAGAGCCTTCATCAGGAATTCAATGGGGATGTGGCGTACAACACTAGAGGCCAACTCCAAGCCCATAGCACAAGTCACCATCAAGTGCGGGATCTACCAAGGAGATGCTCTGTCCCCACTGCTGTTCTGCATAGGCCTGAACCCCCTCAGTGAGATCATTAACAAGACTGGCTACGGATACCGACTACGGAACGGAGCAGTTGTCAGCCACCTCCTGTACATGGATGACATCAAGCTGTATGCCAAGAGTGAACGAGACATCGATTCACTGATCCACACTACCAGGCTATACAGCAATGACATTGGAATGTCGTTCGGACTGGAGAAGTGTAGTCGAATGGTAACGAAGAGAGGGAAGGTAGTCAGAACTGAGGGGATTGAACTACCAGAAGGCAACATTGCAGACATAGAGGACAGTTACAAGTACCTGGGGATCCCGCAGGCGAATGGGAACCATGAAGAGGCCGCTAGAAAGGCTGCAACCACCAAGTACCTGCAGAGGGTCAGGCAAGTCCTGAGGAGTCAGCTGAACGGTAAGAACAAGATCCGGGCCAGGTACCATGCTGGGGTAATAGGCTGGCCAAAGGAGTATGTCTGTGAAGGTTCTCAGTCATCCAGGTCATCGTAGTCAAAGGAGCTTGCAAAGAAAAGCGTCTGGACTTCTTTAAGTTACTTGAAGACGTTTCACCTCTCATCTCAGCCAAAGGAGGCCAAAGGAGGAGATAGAAGCCACTGACATAAAGACAAGAAAGCTCCTTACCATGCATGGAGGGTTTCACCCCAAGTCCAGCACCCTGAGGCTGTACGCTAAGCGGAAGGAAGGGGGCCGGGGACTGGTGAGTGTCAGCACCACAGTCCAGGATGAGACAACGAACATCCAAGAATACATTGGGAAGATGGCCCCAACTGACCGAGTGCTCAGTGAATACCTCAGGCAGCAGAAACCCAAGAAAGAGGAGGGAGACGAGGAACCATCATGGAAGGACAGGCCCCTGCACGGTATGTACCACCGGCAGATAGAGGAGGTGGCTGACATCCAGAAATCCTACCAGTGGCTGGACAAAGCTGGACTGAAAGACAGCACAGAGGCACTAATCATGGCAGCACAAGAACAAGCTCTGAGTACAAGATCCATAGAGGCTGGGGTCTATCACACCAGGCAAGACCCCAGGTGCAGGCTGTGTAAAGATGCTCCAGAGACAATCCAGCACATAACAGCAGGGTGCAAGATGCTAGCAGGCAAGGCATACATGGAACGCCATAACCAAGTGGCCGGCATAGTGTACAGGAACATCTGTGCCGAGTATAACCTGGAAGTCCCGAGGTCAAAATGGGAGATGCCCCCAAGGGTGGTGGAGAATGACCGAGCTAAGATCCTGTGGGACTTCCAGATACAGACGGACAAAATGGTGGTGGCTAACCAACCGGACATAGTGGTGGTAGACAAACAGAAGAAGACGGCCGTAGTGATCGATGTAGCGGTTCCCAATGACAGCAATATCAGGAAGAAGGAACACGAGAAGCTGGAGAAATACCAAGGGCTCAGAGAAGAGCTCGAGAGGATGTGGAGGGTGAAGGTGACGGTGGTCCCCGTGGTAATCGGAGCACTAGGTGCGGTGACTCCCAAGCTAGGCGAGTGGCTCCAGCAGATCCCGGGAACAACATCGGAGATCTCTGTCCAGAAGAGCGCAGTCCTAGGAACAGCTAAGATACTGCGCAGGACCCTCAAGCTCCCAGGCCTCTGGTAGAGGACCCGAGCTTGAAGGATAAACCGCCCGCAGGGGCGAGATGGGTGTTTATATATTTTTTTTTTTTTGAAACATTTAAAAATTTTCCATTTATGTATTGTTCTCTTCTTTCAGTGACAGAAATCTGAAAACACCCAAATTTAACTCCACAGCAGTGGTTTTAGGGATCTTACCCAGTCAGTCTCTATGAAAACTCCAGCTGTACGAGGCATAATCACTGCCACCATTCATTACTCATTCCTACTCATACTTGTCTATTTTTCGATTATTATTCTCCAAAAGTCTCATGCTAATTTGAACCACTTGCTTAGCTCTCGAGCTAATTAAACTGTGTACCGCAGTTCTTCCTTAATGCTTACAAAGGGCTCTGGCACTCTCTGCCATACAACTCCCTCCCACCTGTCTGTATTCAAATCTGTACTCATCTTGGTTTCAGTGTTCACAAGTCAGCACTTTGCCTCATTTTTAAAAGTTTCAGACCTCATTTTCTGCCCTCTCATCCTCTTATTTTTTTCTTCTCCCCCTCACAGATGAATAATAAATGGAGCATCATGGGGATTGCTCTTTCAGACGAGCAGCTGCGTTTTGTGAATCAAATGCCCTAAATTTTACCCTGATATGTACTGTATAGAGTAAGTGGCAAAAGTTTTGAGGAAGATTAGTTCTGGATGGTTTGTTAAATCTTCGACATTTGGGGTGTGGAAAATCATTTCCAGGCAAAAGACAGTAAGGATGAAGGAAGGCAAACTAACAGTCTGTTGTATTAACTGCAGATATTGATCTTGGGTTCTTTATTTCCATGTTAAATTAATTAGAGCAACATTGAATTTAATTATTTACAAGTTATTCATTTCCTTTGAATGCAGGTGGTTGGTGTCTATTTAAAAAGACAGACAGTATTATGAGATGATCTATTTTGTTGTATAGTATTTTTAAGAAAATATCCCGTAGGTCTTTGGGATTTAGTACTGTGAGTTGTAGCATGGGTAACCAACAAAAACGGTAATCTATACAAGATGCAAACATTGGTTTTTGAGAGTGGCTAGAGATGCAGGAACCTCACAAGCGCATTGGCAAAAAGCTGATTTAAAATTCACTTAAATTGGTAGAAAGGTCTCTCTCCCCCTCTTTTGTTTTGTAAGTACTCTACCTAAATTACAAAAAGCAGGTTTGACTGTCAAGAAATCAGCTGTAGAAAAAGGTTAAAACATCTTGATCCATAAAGATTGATGTATATCCCCATGCACGTCTAATATTTGCATAAGAGCCCAATTATCAGCCAACGCTGAATAGCTTGTTCAGTACTTGTAACTCAAAGCAGTTGTACCCCTAATAATGTATAACTTTAACCCTTAAGGCCAAAGCTGATTGTTGAACCAGGCTGTAAGCATGTTTATGTCTGCAGTCTGTAGATTTTGGCATTTTTGCATGCTGACTTAATTTTTCAGCAAGTCAGCTTCTTTAGTTGGGCATAATTTACACACTGTAATAAATATTTAGTGTTTTTAAGTTTAAAAAAAAGTTTTTACTTTAATTCGTGGTTCAGTTTGAATTCTCTGTAGAGTCTGTATGTTCTCCCCGTGTCCTGTTGCGGGGTCTCTCTGGGTAGTGCAGCTTCCTCCCAGAGTCCAAAGACATGCTTGTTAAACTGCGTCCACACAGTGAGCGATTCGCTCATACGGCATCACTTTGTTGCTGACAGCTGGTTGCTTGGACATTCCAGACTCCAGTTGCCTTGGTAACCCTGTAATATATTTACTACCCAGTCATATGTCAATCACCAGCATCCTGCGCTCTCATTGGCAGTTGCTTCAGTCATTTGCCTCCAAGATGAGAAAAGTTTATCTCTGGACCCCCTCATCACAAGTCACCGGTGTTTTTACTAACAGTTGCATAAAGTTGCTGAAGGTCATTGACTTTTTATGCTCTGTGGCCACCACGTTGCTGTGAATCCCTTCCTGTGTGGACCCAGCTTTAGGTTAATTGGCGATTCTAAATTGGCTGCACCCGTGAATGTCAGTATGAATGGTTGTCTCTGTTTCTGCGTTAGCCTTGTTATGTACTGGCAGCCTGTCCACTGTGTGCGCTGCCTCTCGCTCTATGACAATTAGGCTCCAACCCCTCGGTGACGCTAAACTCAATAACCAATTAAGAAAGAATGGAAAAGCAATTAAGAAAATGGATGGATGGACACTTATGATGTTAAATTATATAAACTGTAATTGGAGATTTTATGCATACTGCCCACCTCTTTCATATGAAGTGCTAAGCAGTTTACTGCACATAATTACATCATTTTCTACATAATTTTGCGTCACATTATAGTATGTCATTTTATTACTTTCTTGTTAATATCACGATGTGCATGGCATCACTGTCTCAATATTTTGCAATTATAGTCCACTTATTATTAATCAAAGTTTTCTTCCTTCTGTACATCTGGAGGAAATTGAATGAGGTGATGGACAGTGTCGTGATATACAGATAAAAGACTCATTAATAAGATATTCTGCGATGTATTGTGAGGCTTCGAATCGTTCATGCCCTGTCTCTCCCTCCTTTTTCTCACACTCCCTTGTCTGAAGGTACAGATAATGCCGCAATAGCTCCATCGATGAAGTGGACTCTCTTTGTGCTCGGAGCTGTGTCTCTTTGATGAGACCTAAATCGCTAAATAGATCTGGTCATTACAGTCAAGGATTAGAGTAGCACTCTTGGGCTGGCTGTCTTTATATAGCTGAGAGAGAGGCTATAGATTTCAGTTTGAGCTGGAGTCTACGGTGTTGCTACTATTTTACCTTCAAAGTGTTGTCCATGGGGTTTTTTCTGTTTTTTTAATCAATTTATTGTTAGGACAGCCTAACTGATCACCAAATCAACACATTATGGGTTGAAGAGATCCTGATTTTACTGCTTAGTATTGGTTAGATAACAATTCTAGGGTTGGGAATTGATATAATGCATTTTGAAGTCTTTTCACATGCCTAATCAACTTCTTTTAACTTCTAAATTCTGCAAGCTTTCAAAACTTATTTTGTTGTCTGTGAACAGAATCTTTAGTGGTAGCTTTTTTAATGCTGATGAATGAATCCTTTACAAATATGTCATGATACCCTGAAAAAGCCAAAAGTCTAATTTCAGACCATTTTTTTTTTCCACTAACAGTGTACTAATATATTACTTTAGCCAATTGGAGTGAATATGATAAGCCACAGGTATTATTTGTCATCTTAACAGGCCAAAGTAACAGTGCTAGCTAAAAACAATATACTTTCTACTTATGAGGGTAACAGAAGACTGAATTTGCGGCAACTCTTTTCACAAGCTGAGAAATACTCTTGTTGATGTGTAAACTGGTTTGTGATGTGTAAAATCGATGGCATGACCTTCAAGTAATGCTCAAATATGAAGCTTGTACTCCTCACAGCTTCAGAAACCTTTCAAGCGTGATGAAATTACACAGTTCGAACAGGTCTAGAGAGCTGGCTTACAGGAAGCACAGTCACTGTAGATACTTGAATAGTGAAGTCAAGTGTGTGAGTAATAAATTGCCTATTTAGCAAACCGACTAACTGAGATCATAGTGATTCATCTTGTGTTTAAAAAAAAAAAAAGAAACACATGTGACACGTCAGACCACAGTCGAAGCCTTACTTTGTTTTCGGTAATAATTTAAATCATCAGGAGATAAATGCCTTCAGAGAAAATAATGTACAATTTTGGAGCATCTGCAGCAAATGAATCATCACCATCATCATCTGGTGTGTGAATGATGTAAAGCATTCACAAATTTTGTATGGCAAAGCCACAGTGGACAAAGTAACTTGCGTCTGCAGGGCTTGCAAGTTAGTCTGAATACTGAGCAATACCAGTGTCACTATAAGGCCTGTATAAAGCCACATACACATCAAAGAGACACCCCACTACCTGCACTTTTGCCACATCTCTACATTATATAATTTTTAATAACAGAGTCATCATAAACAAACAGGTAAATCCCAAAAGGGACGCTCATCTTCCCTGTATTTACTAATGACAACATAAATTGGATTACACAGGAAATTGATTCCTTCAGGGCTGAAACTCATGATTATTGTTCATTAGTGACTAATCTATCCTAATTTATTTTCTTATTAATAGATAATTATTTGGTTTTAAGGAGGTAACTAGTAAAAATTGCCCATCACTATTCATAGTCAAGTCATACACAAAACATATTGAGTCAATCATCATATGGTTATTATAATAACATCAAATGCATTATTTGATCAAATTGTATCAGGTCTAGATCCCTCAACAGAACGCTGAAGTTAACTTCTCCTCCAGAGGCTAAAGATTAGAGCTTGTCACACTTGGCTTATTGATGGGGAAAATAAGGATTAAATGAAAAAGAACAAATATCCTCAAGTGCAAATGTGTTTTACATGCAGTGTGGTTTTAATTCAGAAAAATAGCAGTGCAAAAATATATTGAGTGAAGTAAGGCAGACAGCGGCATTTGTCATTTAAAGGACAGACCCCACACAAAGAGAACACCATCCAAGAAATGTGCTAACCACAGGCTGCAAGTCTCATTGAAAGTTCACAGCATGCTCATCTCTGTGTGAACTCTGTGAAACATGTAACTGTTTTTCTTATCTAGGTCATCACCCTTCTAATGCATGCCATCGTGCGGTGCAGAACAGAGTATCCATGCGCAACACAGATGCAAAGCACGACTACCGGTGCATACATTCAATCTCACAGCGCAAAAAATAGCCATCGTAATTGATATATTCACCGAAGTGAATATACTGTATGCGGCCACAATAAGCCACAGCTCTCGTATATCTACTCTCTCCAAGTTTTAAAGGAGTGAGCTGAGAAATGAGCCATGGGTGAATCCATAAGTGAATTTTTTCAAGCAGGGTTTTGAAACTTATCTGATGAAACGGAATCTTTGATTAAGAAATAAAAGAAGAATGTCTCAAGTTCACTTCATTTCACCCAAAACATCAGAGGTATTTTGCATTTCATAATTATTAATTTGGGTAATGTTACATTTTACGTTACTTCTGCAGTTCACTACTTGCATATTCTGTCATTTGATTTACAGCTTCTAACAAATTTAAGAGACTGCTGTGTCATAAAAACAAGAAAACACAGATATGTTAAAACATTTTCACAAACTTGTTTAAAACTAAAAATTACAGCGTTATTTGTTACACAAATAACAAAATAAATTCATGTTTTTACATCCCTGTTAAAGCTGGCACATTAACATTCAACCGCTGAAAACATTTTTTTATGTTCAGAAAAAGCAATTAAACGACTTTAATTTAGTTGATTTAGTGGTTTGATCAAAAAATAATGCTGTCATAACAGTAAATTTGAAAGTTCCTGAATAGCAAAAATAATAATATTTAACACTGAAAATATAATTTCAAATAAAGACCTTGAGCATACTGTGGGATTAATCATTGCATCCAAAAACCAATAATTTTGGCAATCCTAAGTGCTTTTAACTTAGGGCTGTTGTGCCATAAACATTACATTGGGTCATGGTCTTATAAATTGTAGTTCTTCAAAGGTACTGAGTGTTAAATAGGCTTATATTTTCCAGCATAAGCATGCACTTTGTTTGTGGTTGAATTGCTTTAATTTAGTTTTTAATTACGTGTTTAAGTGCCAGTTTATCCAAAATAAAATAACAATTTCTCACTAAGCTTGTCCGAGTCATTTAGAGTCTGAAATTGCCACCTCTACACCTTCTGCTACCCAAACTAATATGAATAAAAACTGCTAACATGTCATTCTGAAATAATACATCACCTTAAACCGCAATTTGTACATACAAATGTTCTTCAGTAGAAACTTTGAGAAAACTTTCCGCATATTGCTGCTCTGTATTAAGTTTGCATGTCAATCCCATCATGTTAGTAACCCCGGTCCATCTCTGTGAAATTACTAACCAAACTCACCTTAAATTCTCTTTTCATTTTTCCCACATAAACAAACTTCTAGCAGTAATAAAAAGACAAGGAAAAAGAACAAATGAAATGCAGTTGTTTTGTTTCAGTGTCCTCTTGGGATGAATTTTTTTGGCTATGTATGGCAATGGCTATCTATTATTATATCCGGAGTCGTTTGTGTGCAGAAATCATCACACGTTCCAGAGCAGACAGGAGGTGAGGGAACGGTTTGCTGATAAAGCACCTGACAGAAAGTTTACAGCCCCGTGCCACTGCAGAAACGCACATAAATACAAGCAGAGAGAGGAAATTAATGCATGAACAGACATTCATGCAAATGTTTGCGCCACTGTAAACAGACACAGTAACCATCCTACTGACACTGGGATTTGGGTGTAGCAGGATTTTATCGAAGCAAATCCAGAGTCAATTTTTTTTTGTCATGTAAAATTTTACAATAATTTTTATTGTGATCACTTTACAGACTTATTATTGACTTATTACAGACTTGTTGATTCTTGGTTAGAGTGTTCATATAGGGTCCAAATTTACAATAAAAATCAGAGACAAATTAATGGTTAAAAACTGAAACATGTAAATGTAGTTTTGCTTTTGATATTAAGATAAGATAGCTTCATACAGTATGCTTTTACATGCTTCTCTTAATCTATTCTGCATTTTGTGTTTTGTTTTTTAAATGTGCTTTAGTAATAAATTTGAGTTGAGTTGAGGTTACTTTATAAATGTGGGATCGAATCCAAAATCCAACTAGGAATCAGCTCCCATCCTTACTGCAGTCACTGGGATAGGTTAAGATAACAAATCTGGTACAATGTTCCTGTGGGTCTGCCAAGGAACACATGCAGTGACTGCAGAATTGCACACACACACACACACACACACACACACACACAGCCATATAAAGTGCTGCCACGTGACTGGAAGAGCGGGGGAAAAACTTCAGGCCAAACTCCTGCTTGAGTTGTGCTGAGAGGGAGAGTTATTGGTGAAACATTTTGTACAGATCGTGGCCTCAGGGTGACACCAGGACAAATTCCACTTGACTGTGTCTCACCTTCACTCTTCGTTTTCCCAGAAATTCCCGTTTGCTGCCTTCTTTTTCATTGCAACCGACATAACCAAACACATACAGGTGCAAACAGACACATTGGATGTATCGTGTCCGGTTATTACGTTTCTTTTTATTTAGCCTTTTCCTTTCTTTGTTCTCTCTCATCCTGACGTTTGGTCATTTTCCTCCAACTTTCTCCACTGCTGGCAAACTTTATATTTCTAATCTTGCAAACAACTTCTAAGAAACTCAAGTCAAACAATGTTAATACGTGTTGACATGTCATGCAAGCTCCTGACACAACATAGCAATTCACTGTTAAATTTTGTCCAAATTATTTTGTGTGTTTAGGCAGCTAATTACAGCTTCACCATGATCATCATTTTCTTTTGCTTGGAAATCCAAAAGGCATGCTAGAATAAAGCATGCAGCTCTAAACTACCTTTATTTTGTTCCCTGTGGCCAAAGACACTCATGTTTCAGACCCGCACTGATGCCAAAGCTCTCTGCTTCTTCTCAATAGCTTGGGTACTGCTGTCAACACCACAGTCTCCAGGGAGTACTCTCTACAAAGTGCCATTGGCTCTCAGACACTAGTGCACACATTAACACTGACTTGGAAGACTTCACACTTCCCTTTTTGTAGCGGCTCTCAAGACATCTTTCTACTGAACCATGAAGAAAATCATCCCTTCAAACAGGATTTTTTAGGCCGCTGGAGTGATTGTATTCATTCTCCCTAGCGGGTGTGCAACGTTAGGGAGGAAGAGGGGGAGCAGGAAGGAGAACGGATGACTGTTAATATTCTGGGACGCTCTCCCTTCCCTTGGTATCACAGCAAATGTCTCTTTTTATCACATTCTTACATGCAAAGATGTAGGATGTAAGAGGATAGGGCAATTACTGAAACTCCACAGACGTGAAGTATTTATCCACGATATTCTGACTGTAATATGCATGTACACAGCTTTATGTATGTGTTTCCATTCCTGTATATGTGTATATCTCTTCATGTACAGTATGACTCTGTGTCTGTGTGTGTATAAATTCAAGAATATTCATGCTCATTCCTGTCCAGAAACTAAAAGGAAACTAGGTGCAGTGTAACTTTGAATGAGAATGAATGTGTGTAATCACTCAAAGAAAAGAACAAATTTCTTCAACATAATTATGTTTGGATCTGTGTCGCGTATAATCAAAGTAGGCATCATTTGCTGTGTTTGGAAGCATTCTTACCAGTTTTATTCTTACCACTGTGTGTATGCTAGTTAATCAGGATTATTCCAAATCCGTGAGGCTCGTGCTCATCTGTATCCCACCAAACTCCCATTTCTCTATATCAGGAAAGAAGTTTACATTGAGGTGTGAAGTGGTGAGAGCAGTGGTAGCGCTTAATTTTTCCATGTCACTGATCCTCTTTATATTTAAATTATTAAGCCCTTTTATTAATGGGTAAAATATGTTAAAAAAAAAATGACAATTTTAGGTCCTCACTTTTCTAAGCAGTGTGCAGTTCCTGATCCCTGGTTGAAAATCAGTTTATTGTTAAATAAAAGACACCCACAATTGTCCGCTGAAAATAAATAGACTATATAAGAGCTAGAATCCTGCTGGTGATCCTCATCAAGATGAATGATGCTAAGTGCAGATTTTGAGTCTGCGGGACAGAGCAACACGTAAACATCACACGCCTCGACACATGCAGGACATCTTTTGACCAGCTGACATCAGACATGGGCTACAACGCAGCGCTAATGGGTACATAAAAGTCTCTCTACCCCTCTCACTCCATCCCTCTGGGGCTAACTTAATGGCATGCCGTTTCAATCCGTAGCATACAGGCCGAGACAACAGCAGGCATCACATCAGTAACCAACACTCTTTCCTTCTGTGTCAATAATGAGGCCTGAAAGCAGCAGAGAGGAAGACGTGCAGACAAAAATCTAATGAAACAATGTAGAAACAATCTACCCATGCACATTCATCCGGTAAACAAACACTAGCATAGCCTTGCACAAAGAAACTGATTTGAGCGACATTTCACTGTGTCTATGTCGTGTGTTCAAATTATATCCATTGAGCTATAATGACAGTAAATTTGTTTTGATAACCAATAAATGCTAAATAAATGTGAGGCATTTCCATTGTGGGTCATGCTCAGGTGTCACTGCCTCCCCAGGTGTTTTTCATTCCTGTCATGTCTTCTGGTTGTCTGGCTTCGGATTTGTCTGCTTCCCTTCCCTGTCTTCGTGTATCTAAATCTGTCTTCCTCTCTTCCTTTCCTTTCTCTGATCACTCTGAAATATTGCTCTTTCCCCCTTGTCACCAAGCACCCACGTTCTCTCTTGACACTGGTGTCTCTAAGCACATTATCAGTCTAAAAAGTCCTCTTTGACAGCTGTAAAAGGGAAATGCAATTATAGCCCACTGCCATTTTAATTTTGACTGTTTTCTGTGAATTATACTACCAGCCAGTGAAGTTGAGAAGTCTGCATACTAAATAGACATAGCTTTGCATCAAAGATTCCAGCTAATCCTCAATAAAAACAGATTTTATCCTACTTTGGACTACTCAACAGCAACAAAACTATCTAAGGAAAAGTGCTGGTACAGTGTCAGCAACCTAAATGAGAACACTGAAATAAAGAAAAGATTCAAAAATGGGTGAATATAAACAGTGGAAATAACAGGACTGCCATAACTTCAAGGTTCAAACATGAGTCATGACATAGAAGTAACTTTTTTGCCTTCCCAGCAAAGCTGTTGCTGATGAAACGGTGATGAAATAAATCTCTACGGTCTGTACTTGTGAATTACTGTAAGTTATTTTTGATGTCCTGAGAGTGGAGATTTTGATTGGACTCTGATTGGCTGCTTTCTACTGCAGAGTCAGAGCGACGACTGATTGCTCCCGTTCTCCGTGTTCCTTTCTCTCCTCCAACTAGACAATCTGGAGAAAGTTTGTCCGATGCTGCTGCTGCAATTCTGCGTCTCGCCATACTTCAAAGTGAACTCCACAGTCTTATCCCGCATGTCGTAGCCTGAGAGCACAGGCCGTCCCTGAGCGCGAGCTCTGTGCAGATTCAAAGCAGGTTCCTGTCACTGCGCTTAATGAAGACCTTGCATTCTATTTCATCAACCCTTTCTTCTTCGTCTGCCAGTCCTCCACTAAGGATTGCATATGGCGATTTCATTATTAATATGTGCTCATCCCTTTCTCTAATGAGTACACTGTTTTCAGAGTTGCTTCGTTTTGAGTGTCATGTTCTTGAGCTTTGACTTTATTCCTCTTTTTTTTGTGTAAACACGTTTTTGCTGAAGATCAAAATTCCATTAGATAACATACATACTGCATTGCAACATGCTATTAACAAAGAGTAAGCTAAAGTAGAAAAATATTCAGACTTGGTGGTGGTCGGTCAAATGCAAACACAAAAAATGTCAAGCCTTTCCACCTATATGTTTCTTAACTTTTTTCTTTTAAAAGCCCATGCCACCATTGTTTCCTTCATTTCTCTCCCTTCTCATTCCCATTAATCTCATTTTATCTACTCCTTTCCCCCCCTCCCCTCCCTTATCATTTCTGCTTTCTGAATTTCCTCTCCTCTCTCTCTTTTTTCAATTCCACCTTTCACCATTTTCACCTGTTAGTTCCGGCACTGCACAGCCTGAGAGCTGTCAGGACACAGATACACTTTCTACCCCCGTGGTCGCAGAAGCAACCTAATCAGACCCCCAGCAACAGCTTCTGGCTCCCCTTCCTCCTGCTAGACACTGATAGAAGTGCTGCGGTTTGTTTTCCTGCTAGTGTTAATTATGTAACCCAATTATACCATCACAGAGCTGACGCAGGGAAGCTAAATTAAAAGTGATTGGCTTCATTACAGTCGCCTGAATGCTGCACAGGGTGCTTTCACAAGGCCCTATTTAAAGTTTGTTCCCCTGGTGAAAAACATCCAGATCTGTGTCATTATATCGGATTTTCTGAATTGATGCAGCAAGTGTGGTGCGTATATTTAGCATTGTGCTAATTTCCATAAGGCTTCACGGTAACTTGCTTGAAACCCCCATGTGATCTCCGCTTTTTCTTCCAGACATATTGCTTTGCTTGTTTGTGTTGTTATAGTGCCAGACAAGTCATTACCACCATGAGACATAGCCAAAAGGTCTTAATTTTCCCACATTATAACAACCTGGGAGGTTTCAAACTGGAAAGGTTGTGATCTGCATAAATTTCTCCATCCCCACACATCACCTCTGTGTAACCTGCAATCCATCCTACATCCTCACATGGTTAGGCAGGCCATCATCTACGTATGCTACAAAATTTTTCTCATTCCTGTTTGTGACATTATGAAGTTAATGTAATGTGAAATCATGTTGACTCGTTTTGTGTATATGACCCATTTAGACATCTGTCACAGGACAAGTGATATGTTGTAAAGGACACTTGCAGGAAGATGCTGTTTTAGTGTAATCCCTATAATTACATTGAATAAAGTTCAAAACACTATAAATTTACTTACTTATAGGGTGTTTTGTTTGTTTGAAATGACCTGTCATTAAATGTTGACATCTTATGACAGTTCTACCCTCTGGGAGTCCTTTGGTATTGTTACCCTGACATATCGGCCACAGGAATACTGGTTTCTGCCCAGTAATAGACCTGTTCTAAGTTGAGCAGTCTCTAAAAATTTAAATGATCTACTCATCTACAGTCTCTGTCATTTTATTCGTCTGCCTCACCAGAAAAACAGGTCAACTAAATGATGAGCCAATCTCTCCCTCCATGGGATGCAACATCAGACAGAGAGCTTTAGGCGTGAAGCGGGCTAACACCTCGTCCAGAGGATAATTTGAATATGAAGATGTACTTACCTGAGGCGACAAAATAGAAGATTAGCTACAATTCTGTGGGCTGTTTTCCAAAATCGGGACTACATAAACACTTGCACTTACTTCTTATTTGCACTCATTTTGATCTTTATAGCTTTAAGCTCTCTTGAGTTACAAAATCAACATCCTACTTCACGTATTAGGGATGCCTCTTGAACATTTTCCATTTATACCCCTTAACCTAACCTTGGAAGACTAAGCACTCTGACTTAAAGTTTGCTTGGATTGAATTAATTCCTCCGAGTAGCTGGAAACCACATCAACTCCAGCATGATACTGACACAAATGCCTCCAATTAATCAAGGACTTTGTGTACCTGGTGGGACAGCAGGGAGGAAGAAAGAGGCTGTGACAAGGGGAAAGGATGGAGAGGAGAGGGGAAGGAACAAAATGAGGGATGAGCAACAAACGGTTTTGACAAACAGGAGGGTTGAGAGGTGCGAAGAAGCACACTAAGGTATCCGAAATGTGTCTGCCACACATTTCCTGTATACTTAGCCTTTCCAAACACAGGAGTCTTTTTTATATATACCAAAACATAAATGGTGTTTTCCTAAACTCAGTTCTCTTTCTGTCTGTTTTTCAGATTTAGAATCCAGCCTCGCTGTTTATTTCAGCTTTCTGTTTATCCGTGAGGATGAAATACAAGCTCGATTTTTTAATAGTGCCGTGATTCTTATTTTAAGTTTGAGCAGCAGGGAGATGGGGAGGGAAGAGAGGGATCATGCCTACTAAACACATCATAATGAACTTTCTCATTGCTGCATCACACTTAGATTCATCACCATTATACTCTAATGGTGATAATTTTGCAGGCTTTTAAACTTAGCACTCCTCCTCTGTTCACCGCCCACCTTTTTGTTTGCATCTGCACTCGCCCTGCTTCTCTCTCTTTCTTCTTCCCAACATTTCTTCTTTCTCCAAACTCCTACACTTCCCTGCCTCTTCTCCTTCAGCTCAGTCTTTCCCTCCTCCGTCAGCAGTTGTAAGCACTTTCAACAAGTCTTTCAACATGAGGTGTGAACCAACACTGCCCCCTAAAGGTTAAAGGACTGGGGGAAAACAGGTGATGATCTGCAAGGTGTGTGAAGTATTTCCACATGGCTATGTTTATGACAAAATGCGTTTATCTTTTCTTTTTCTTTTCTTTTTTTTTTACTTTTAAATAGAAAATCAAATGAAACAATCACTATGTTAGAAACACAGAGCTTTCAGTTCCAAAAATGAATGAGCCTTTAGGTCGCTTAAGATAAGAAAAAGCACTTAATTTTCAAAATGTCGATGCGATGTAATATTTTTTTTGAAAGAAGGCATTGTTTAGCTTTTGTGCTTTTCCTTGAGGAAATCTTTCCTCTATTCTGATGGTATCAGGAGCAAGCATACAGTCTGATCTGTTATTCTTCACCAGTAAAGACATGCTCTGAATTTTCCTTCAGTGTACTGTCTGACATAACTTCTCTCAAAGAGATTTATAAATGTGAAGTGGAGACAACACTTGTTAGACAATGCTGCAGTTTAAAGAAGGTTTTAATTAAAAACATGCTGACATTAATCTTTTAAAGACTGTATGAAAATCAACTGCAGGTGTATGTCAACATTATCAGTGACACAAGATTGGCATTGTTAGCCGAGGGTAAAGCTGCGATATGAAAAGGACTTCTCTCTGAAACACTCTGCTTGAATTAATGACAGTAAATGTGCACATCTTCATCTGATAACAAAACCTGAGCCCTTTAAACTGCAGCATCTCATCTTTGCAAATACCGATTGAAGATTTGAAAGTTTAGTCTTAAGAAAGTTTGTTGATTTTGCCTTGTAATTTGCACTACAAAGTACATCAAATTTTCTGGCATTAATATGTGCTGATTTGCAGTGGAAGTGATTGTTTTGTTGTTTATTCAGCGAGCGAGTGGATATGGCTTTGGGCGGCTTTTTTTGAACCATCTAAAATGAGGTAAATTGTCTCAGATAGATGTGGACTTACATAAGCACTGGCACAGATTCTACTTTTTACACTCTTAGTTTCATTAACGGTGACAATTCTGCAGCATACCAATCACTTTTTCATCAACTGTCTGGGTGCCAACCTGTTCACATCATGCACGCTGAAACAGGGCTGGTGCTGACAAGAGAAGAACCATGAGTGTCACAGATAATGAGGCAAGGAATCTAGGAAGTGGTGTCCCTCCTAGTGATGTGCAGAAACCTAATCTTTAGTTGTTTATCTTATGAATGGGCACATATTTTAGTTTTCTTTTCTAAGTTGTGTTTTCTAGTTCAATTACAAACATCCTAATTTTCTTTAGTGCTGCATTAAAATTAGCATTTGCTCCTCCATGCAAAGCCCCGCTGCGTACTTTACCCTGAACCTCGGCTATCTACAAGTCATTGATATTCAGTTAGCCCACCCTTAATCCCCATAGTATCTGTCAGTATTACAATACACTGACAGCAATGTGAAGTTAGTAGATTCTGTTATGGTGCAACAAAGTATAATACACATCAAATAAAGTTATTAGACAATGTAACTTGCGTCTGCCTGTGCTTCGAGGGAATTATAGACAATGCTTCTTTAACTTTCTATGTTACAATAGAGGTATGAATTATTCTGGAGACACAAAGTGATACAGGGCATGTGAGAGGTGTTGATTAAAGCAAACTTGGATTAACAGCAAATAGTGGCAGAAGGCCACGATGTCCATAGTGGTGGCATTATGCTGTAGTTTAAGTTAAGACAGATACAGGCTTGAGCCACCCCAAGTTTAAAAGGCAGGAGCTTTTATACTTTCCTGATCCTTGTTGTACTTCACTGTAGTGACATAAGCTTTCACATAATGTTTATTTGTCTGTTGTAATCCTAATAGCTGTGACTGATGGTGTGAGGAAAGATGAGAATGTCAAATGACTCATCATCATAAAGATGCACTGCTAGGTGCTTTGTGCAGCAGTGAGTAAGACTACCAATTAGTCAATCCAAATGAATCCTGCTGCTGGCAGTGTGTATTAAGTATCCCAGACTCAAGTCCCATGAATTACTTATTTACATTTTTCTACTTGTGCTTGTTTGTTAATCACAAGAACATTTGGATTTTACAATTCAATGCTTTGGCAGCATTTTGTTTTGTGAGCAGCCAGCTCACGTAAGCAGCGGCTTGGATACTTGATTGGACTTGCAAATATAAAGGCTGTTAGAGATTAGCCCTTGCAATGTGTAAGACAACTGTGAACTAGCGGTTGGTCACGAAAAGCAGCAAAACAGATTCATGGTTGTTGGATAAAGAAATTAATCTTTAACAGATCAGCATGCCACCCTGGACTCGTGCATATTCAGGCTGGTGGTGGATTGATGATGCTAGATTGCCCCTGAATATATTTAAGCCAAGTTATATCCCTCTTGCTGTGAGGGAAAAGTGTTTGTGTTTCTACCACCATGACACTTATCTAAGTCAAGTTAGAGTCTTATGGATATATCCAGCCTGTTTACCCTCAGTATAACATATGCCCTGGTATATATGCAAATGTTTAACAACAAATACTGCAACTCTATCATATATTTCAGGACAGTTAGAAGCAGTGGTACTCCTACTTCCATAGTGCATAAACTGTTATATATAACACTGATTCTTTTTATATCAAATCCCTCAATCAAGATGTTCTCTTATAAATTATGCTGGCCAAAAAGCATAGGCTAGTCTTGTACAGTTGGTTATTCATACTTGCTTATAACCAGTGCATCTGTTATGATAGCTTAAGTAACAGCTACCTCCTCTTTGCATACCTTACATACTGTTCGAGTCAAATTTAACCTATTTTGATACCTGATGGGAGTATAAACATCCTAAATGTTATTCTCTTGTCCTGAGCCTTAAAAATTACCCCCTTTTTTAATGAGATTAGGGCTGTTCATATAACGATATATATCGGATGACGATATAAAAACGTCTATCGTTTCATTTTACGCTATCATTTGTTTCGTGGTGTCGCAAAATAAACTGTTTACGGCAATATTTGTTCATCGTTTTGATGGTCACTGTAGTGGCTATATTAATTTCTTAAAGTTCTCTATTTCTCTTATATTTAATATAACCACACTATGGATGGACAAGCGCCTGTTTTTATGCATTGTGGTTAGCAACAATGACAGTAACAGCATCGCGTGTCCGCTTGTTTATGTTCCACATAACCCTTTCACAATAAAGCTCAAGATCCTGTTGAGACTTTTCAAAATAAACTGAATCACGTGAAAGAGCAGATTATTTACGGATGAGAATTTAAAAAAGAGCCGCCAGGTGCTAAAAAATAAACCTTAGACTCAAACGTTAGAACAGGCTTTTCCCTGCAGCACGCCGTGTAATAAATACTCACAAAGAAAACAGCGGCCTTTACAACTTATGTCTAAAAATGTAGTTTCGTGCATCGGTTAAAACACTCGACTGCAGCTACATGAGGCGCAGCTGGAAACACTTCCCGCAAGACGAGCTGCCCGAGATTCACAGAATTTACAGAAAATGTTACATTTTTGTGATTTATATCATTATCGGACGATAGAATTCTTATATATTGGTCATATCGCACAACCCTAAATGAGTTATTTTAAAGTTTTACTGTAGATGTGCTACTAATACTTCAAATTCTTCCATACTGCCCCACATATCCGTTCAGATGGATTTTATTTCCACCACTGTGGGTCAAATCAAGGAAAATGTTAGTTTTAGGGAATCTTGAAACTGTACAGTGGTGATGGAGTTCAAGCTTGACCTTGACACTGTTAGAAATGTCTGGGTTCCCAATACTTTCACCCCGGTTCCCACAGAGTCAGGCACCTGCTGATCATTGAAGTACCATGGGGGAGTTTTCAAACAGTGTACAAGTAAAACAGCATGTGACTGATCATATGGTGCACAAAAGTAACAGTGATCCTCCAGAGTCAATTTATCCTGGGGCAACTGAAATTCACAAGAGGGGTTGGAGGGGTCATAAGATTATAAAGACACTTCAACTGTCATTTCAGAGACTGTGGGAAGCATCTGAAAGTCCCACACATGCATGTTTCATGCCACTTCTTTGAATGCACAGACTAGTTTGAAATAATAATGCCATGTAAAGTATAAACACGCTGAAAACCTTTCTTGTTTTTTTGTTGGGGGGGAAAATCGAGTTGACATCACACAATGATGAGCTGGCCCTGATGTTTCTCAACAAAAAAGAAAGAAACAGAGATTCTGAGTTCATCTCGTTCTCATGAGAAGGCAGCAAGCAGCAGGGGAAATTTCATGGTTTGATCCAGGAGTTGAAACTGTAATATGACCACTTTCATACATATTTCAGGATGTCAGTGGGGGCAGTTTGAGCTCTTGTTTGAAGAGTTAGGACCCCATCAGCTCTGTATCTGAGGAAAAGTAGTATTATTTTACTATTTACATATCACTATATGTTCAATACTGCAAGCTTTAACTACCAGTGCACTTGTTACCAAATCCAGTGGTCTGATTGGTTGGTTCGTTCACATGCAAAAATCTGAAAAATTGAACTTGAACAGAAAATTTGTCAAGTGAAATTATGCAGTCAGTGTGATCGGGTGCATTAAGAATAGCTGCTAAAAATAGTTTTAACACACAAAATATTTACAGATATTCTACGTGAATTAATGACGATAATTTTGTTATGAGAGTATTTATGCTATGATAGAGTAAGCACACCGTTTGGTGGTGTTAATAATAAATCCCAGCATTTCCAGGATGTTCTTGCCATTTTCACCTTC
>NC_140470.1:21350713-21590713 GCF_051167445.1 Perissodus microlepis | reverse complement strand
CACAACAGCTATAGTATAGGCCTTGTAAAACCTTACAGAGGAGACATGCCATTCTTTTGTGATGCTGGTGGTTTCCATACTTCAGGAAATCCACTGCCTGCAAAGGATTCTGAACCCCTTCAGTGTTAGGGCATTGTCTCACCTACAGTTGGTTTACTCTGGTCCGAATCAGTTGATGACATTGTAAAACTGTAGCTTTTTTCCTGTGGTTTGGTTTGTTTAAATCCATATGAACTCCAAGTGAACCAAAATGCATCACTACAAACCACATGAGAATTTTCAGTCCGCTGACTGGCTAGATGTGGGGTAGGAGCAACAAAAATAAATACAGGAAGAAGGCGTAGGATGAGTAGGTACAAAAAGTACCTGGTACCAGGTACTAGTACCTAATGTAAAACCCTAAAAAATCAAGTGCCATGCTGAGCCAACCCAACTAAGTACTAGTGGAAAAGGGCTATTAGAGAACACAGAGAATTACCATTTCGCAGCTAGTCACTAGCCTGTACAGGCATCGCACATACAGGGAGTGCAGAATTATTAGGCAAGTTGTATTTTTGAGGAATAATTTTATTATTGAACAACAACCATGTTCTCAATGAACCCAAAAAACTCATTAATATCAAAGCTGAATGTTTTTGGAAGTAGTTTTTAGTTTGTTTTTAGTTTTAGCTATTTTAGGGGGATATCTGTGTGTGCAGGTGACTATTACTGTGCATAATTATTAGGCAACTTAACAAAAAACAAATATATACCCATTTCAATTATTTATTTTTACCAGTGAAACCAAATCAGCGACCAATATAGCCACCTTTCTTTGCAAGGACACTCAAAAGCCTGCCATCCATGGATTCTGTCAGTGTTTTGATCTGTTCACCATCAACATTGCGTGCAGCAGCAACCACAGCCTCCCAGACACTGTTCAGAGAGGTGTACTGTTTTCCCTCCTTGTAAATCTCACATTTGATGATGGACCACAGGTTCTCAATGGGGTTCAGATCAGGTGAACAAGGTGGCCATGTCATTAGTTTTTCTTCTTTTATACCCTTTCTTGCCAGCCACGCTGTGGAGTACTTGGACGCGTGTGATGGAGCATTGTCCTGCATGAAAATCGTGTTTTTCTTGAAGGATGCAGACTTCTTCCTGTACCACTGCTTGAAGAAGGTGTCTTCCAGAAACTGGCAGTAGGACTGGGAGTTGAGCTTGACTCCATCCTCAACCCGAAAAGGCCCCACAAGCTCATCTTTGATGATACCAGCCCAAACCAGTACTCCACCTCCACCTTGCTGGCGTCTGAGTCGGACTGGAGCTCTCTGCCCTTTACCAATCCAGCCACGGGCCCATCCATCTGGCCCATCAAGACTCACTCTCATTTCATCAGTCCATAAAACCTTAGAAAAACCAGTCTTGAGATATTTCTTGGCCCAGTCTTGACGTTTCAGCTTGTGTGTCTTGTTCAGTGGTGGTCGCCTTTCAGCCTTTCTTACCTTGGCCATGTCTCTGAGTATTGCACACCTTGTGCTTTTGGGCACTCCAGTGATGTTGCAGCTCTGAAATATGGCCAAACTGGTGGCAAGTGGCATCTTGGCAGCTGCACGCTTGACTTTTCTCAGTTCATGGGCAGTTATTTTGCGCCTTGGTTTTTCCACACGCTTCTTGCGACCCTGTTGACTATTTTGAATGAAATGCTTGATTGTTCGATGATCACGCTTCTGAAGCTTTGCAATTTTGAGACTGCTGCATCCCTCTGCAAGATATCTCACTATTTTTTGACTTTTCTGAGCCTGTCAAGTCCTTCTTTTGACCCATTTGGAAAGGGAAGGAAAGGAAGTTGCCTAATAATTATGCACACCTGATATAGGGTGTTGATGTCATTAGACCACACCCCTTCTCATTACAGAGATGCACATCACCTAATATGCTTAATTGGTAGTAGGCTTTCGAGCCTATACAGCTTGGAGTAAGACAACATGCATGAAGAGGATGATGTGGACAAAATACTCATTTGCCTAATAATTCTGCAGTCCCTGTATATAGCACCTTCCTGCATTGAGAATACTACGGAAGAGGATTATGGCTACTGGGGGGGACTTTAATCTCAGAAATTCTGACTTTTTTCCACAGAATTCAGATTTTCTTTTCTCAGAATTCTGAGAGAAAAGACAGAATTCAAACTTTAATCTCAGAATTCTGAGGAAAAAGTCAGAATTCTGAGATTAAAGTGACTTTTTCCACAATTGTTTTTTCTCAGAATTCTGACTTTAACCTCAGAATTCTGAGATTAAAGTTTGAATTCTGTCTTTTTTCTCAAAATTCTGATTTTTTTCTCAGAATTTTGACTTTTTCTGAGAAATGTGGAAAAGAAGAAAAAAAGACATGCCCACTTTTTTTTCCTTTGGCCCTAATCCTCTTCCATAGAATACAAAGCATACATGGGTATGTGATATTTTTTAGCTCAAACTGGTAGTTAGTCCAGGTTGGGGTTGGCTCATGTTCACACGATAAATGAAGCGCTCTTGAGTGCATTTGGAACCGTACCAAGACCACTTCCTCCAAAGGGTCTCGGTGCGATTGTTTTGGTCGTCCACCTGATCATTTATTCACACCTGCACAAACGAATCACACCAAGTGGGAAAATGAACCAGAGTATCATTTACTCCGACGGACTAAACACTACAGGTATGAAAACACCCTTAATGAAACATTTTGGTTTTAAGCCTCAAACCTAAGCTGAGACTCTTCAGCTAAAGCTGATATTTTCAAATACCTTTAACGTAAATATGTTTTGGTACAAAGCTGCAGTAGTAAAAAAAATGAAAAAACAAAAAAACAGAATCTGTGTCCAGGAATGTATCTATATAACTGTATCTCTGTAATAGCAACGCACTCTTCATGGAGTCGCAAGTCTGCGTTCCAAATCCTATTATGCTATTATCTATGAGATTTATGATCTTGGTCAATGAGCCCAGGGTAGAGTTATGGTCCTGAATAAATATACTATGCTCTGCTGAACTCAAGCTTATCATGTTCAGGACATGCCATTACAGCCCCTGTTGTTCTAAAGGACTTACAAAAGTCAAAAAAAAAAAGTTGACTTTCTCATATTTTCACCCCTTAAAGTGATTTTCCTCCTTTTTTTGGAACTTCTCTGGAGTGTGTCCTTGTTTTCATATTCATGCTTTTTCTTTTCAATCCAATGACAATCTGCTAGAAGGGCATCTCAACCAATTGCTTGTTTGGAATAAATGAAAGCTGCAAAAAAGCTAAAATAACTTTAAGGCGATCAACTTGATGGAGTCGGGGACTATGACAAGTGCCACTGGCAAAGTTTGCCCTGGTTCCTGACACTTTAGAGATTCAGCTGCTGTGAGCTGCTCATGTATTCACAAAATAGTGAAGGATTGACCAATAAAAGAGTTCATAAAATGAGGAATAGATATTTCTAACTCTATACACGGAAAAAAGCTACAGAGAAAGAGTGATGATGATAGAGGTAGTTAGAAAGAAGGAGACGCAACACAAAGACAATATAGACTGAAAGTAATAGTGTGCTACATTTCATCAAAAGATAAAAGATAGGTTGGGCACACATTTCAATTATTGTGATAATTCATTCATGTTACCAGCAACATAAACGATTATTCAAATAAAAATAACTGATAATGCAGTTGCTTTGTAAACTGCTTATTAAATGTGTGATAAATTTTGTTAGCAATTAATTTATCTGTTTTTGTCAAACTCATCACATGGGACGCTCAATGCTGGCTGACCTCTAGTACATATGAATTGTGGCTAATACCAAGCTAGATGTCTGGTAAACACATTGACATATTGAGTATTAAGGTTCACTATCTTTGAAACTTAATATTCAATATGTGAATAGGGTGGTGGAAGCACGGTGGCATGATGGTTAGCACTGTTGCCTCACAGCAAGAAGGTCCTGAGTTCCACCATCAGGCCAGGGTCTTTCAGTGTGGAGTTTGCATGTTCTTCCCATGTTTGAGTGGGTTCTCTCTGGGTACTCCGGCATGCAGTTAGTGGGGTTAGGTTACTGGTAACTCTAAATGGCCTAAAGGCATGCCATGTGTTACCCCTGCAACAGACTGGCGACCTGTCCAGTGTGTACCCTGCTTTTGGGCCCCTCCCCCCGCAACCCTGAAAAAGGATCAGCAGAAGAGAATGGAGGGATGGAGTATTAAGGTCCAGGGAGAACAAACTCATGCATTCCATATAGAAAGGCCCTGGAGTCAAACTCAGAACCTTCTTGCTGTGAGACAACCCTACTAACCAGTCCACCAACAGCAATAATTAGTACTGGCTTCTCAGAAAATGTAGTTGAACCCCTGCAAAGTGAGAAGATCAGATTATTGCAGAGCAGAAATTTAATGCATTATCTTTATTTTTTATTTTTATTTTTTTAATGACAATTAATATAAGTCTTACGGAGCCCCGGAGGGGACATGGGAGAAAAAAAAATTAAGACGGACTTTTGCGAGATCTCGCAAAACTAACTCGGGATCTCGCAAAAGTTTTGCGAGATCTTGCCGGCGTCCGAAGAATGCGGCTAAAACTTTTGCGAGATCTCGCAAAAGTTTTGCGAGATCCCGAGTTTGTTCTGCGAGATCTCGCAAAAGTTTTGCGAGATCCCGAGTTTGTTTTGCGAGAGCTCGCAAAAGTTTTGCGAGATCCCGAGTTTGTTTTGCGAGATCTCGCAAAACTTTTGCGAGATCCAGAGTTAGTTTTGCGAGATCTCGCAAAAGTCCGTCTTAATTTTTTTTTTCTCCCATGTCCCCTGCGGGGCTCCGTAAAGTCTAACAACACTGAGCTGACATTTGGAACTTTTTAACCATGACTTGATAGCAAAAAAACGCCAACCAAAAATTCTTCAAAGTTTACATGGAAAAGTGAAATTTTGCTGGGAAAGTGGTTAAATGGAGCTTGTATTCTAAAGCCCTTAGAGTGTCAGTAGGAAAATAGAAAACAGTATATTATAGAAAAACACTATAAAAATGCCAGTCCAGATAATTATTGCTAATACAGCATCACCAAGCAAAAGGTTTGTTGATTTTGCCCTAAAATAAGCTTCCATTCAGAAGCAAAGAACTTTACTTGTACCCATCTTTGCTATTGCAGAATTCTTCTGTTGCGTTAAACTGAGCACTATTTGAGCTCAAGTCTCTCGCTCATGTCTCCGATAGCATTCTTTATTTATCCAAGAAATATCATGTTTCTGCACTGAGGTACTAGTTCTCAGTCTTCTTTATCTTTTTTGTTTCGGAGTGAGATGTCAAGAAGTCGCCCGTGCTGTGAAAATGCTGTCATCATTTGAAATGTAAAATAGCACAGAAGCACAACAGTGCTGATCATTGCTTCAGTTGGGCACGATGGGATGAAATGTGAGAAAGAAAAGTCATTTATTCACTGTGTTTAACAAACCCAGATTCAGCTTCAATAAAATCTTATCACAGGGGTTTTGTTTCAAACATTCAATAACAGTAAATTTAAAAAAAAAAAAAGAAGAAGAAGAAGAAAAAAAAAGCTTATCTGTATTTACCTGCTGTCTGTCTGTTGGAGTAAAAGAAGCATCTGAAAACATAATGGACAAAAAGACAACATCTTTTTATGAAAATAAGTCAACAAAATCAAACATTTTAACAATTTCATGAGTAAGTTCTGACAGATCATTCAAGAACAATGTTTAAATATTTCTTTCACAAAAGAGCTGATTCTCCCTTCTGCTTTTGATCAGCCTCCGTGCTTGCTGGTACTTTTAACAACAAAGGGCATCAGTCCATCAATGAGATCAGACGAGTTCTTGCAATGCTGGGAAAGCTCTGCTGTTCCTGATGGTAAAAGTAACATTTAATCCTCACAAAACAAGGAAGGAATGTAAATGCACCTGTCTTTTTAAAGAGCAGAGCATGCAGTGATAAACTACTTTTTGCCTCCAACTGGCTATAAAGCCAAGGCTAAGAAGCAATGTATTGTATATTATGGCTATAGCTATTGTCCACAGTCCTGGTGTAATTTGTCTACAACAACAACAAAAAAACTTTAGCATTCTGCGATACTGACAATATACAGCAGTGGAGTAAAGACATTTGCATGAAAATTGACTTATTGAAACTTAGGCAGTATTTACCTAATTTAAAAACTTTCCTGCAGACAACCGCACTCACAATGTGGAAAAATGATAAAAAGCAATAACTGGATTTCATTGTTTCAATAACTGTATAAACAACTACTTGCCATGTTGACTCTCCTCCAATTAAAAGTTTTCTTATTCAGTAGAATAGTTTCCTATTGTCATTGCACATGTACAATGGAAACGTAGGTGTTCCACACCAACTGTGCCGGAATAAAACAAATAGTAGACAGCAGCTAGCAGTGACTTAGCTGAAGATGTCAGGTTACACCCAACACATACGGTGTCAGATGGGGCCTTCAACATTATCAACAGAACCTTAAAATCAATTGTAAAATGTGAAAATAATAAGTAATGTGATGTCTTTTTATGGTTTTGGAGCTGCTGCATTCAGACTTTGTTGCCTCAAATATGGACAAAAGGACTTACAGAAGTATCTGTGAGAGGAACTAAAAGAATGCATGACCGTCTAGATTTCTTTTGGATGAACCTGAGCTCGTCTACCTGAGCTGCATAACATCAATGGACACCTGAACTGATATGTTTATTCAAGCTGAAGGTATCAGGGGTTGTTGGCTTTTTATTTTTATTTTTTTGCAATATGTCGGTGATGGTATTTTTTTTTAAATGTAGAAAAATGCCATTTCACTTTGTTTATTGTATGTTTGTTTGGGGGGTTTTGTTTTGTTTTTCTAATGTAATGTACAATAACATTAGTGCATTTGGCATGACTAAAGATTAAACAATGTAACTTTTAACCAAAACAATATTATTCATGCATATTATTACTGCAAAACAATGCATCATTTTATTTTGCTGTACTAGTTTGTGTCATCAACTTGTCAAATATCAGCTAATCCTTACAGCGCACACTATATGCATACAGAGGTCAGAATATGTAATCGGTAATGCGTTAACCCAGGGAACCGATGTGATGAAAGAAAAATGTTATTTTTTCTAAGGAGTGAATTAATGTTCATCAAGGCACCACTGCTACCACCACTTTAACAACACATCTCATTGCAAATGTCAACTCTGCAACAGTAGCTCTATATTCTGCAGTCCACAAAATCCCAAAACACATTCTTCTGGAGAGAGTTAATAGCTTATACACAAATGATGCCTCTATCATGGTTTTGTCATGTTATAAATTACTCTTGCTAAGTGGGAGCTGCAGGGAGGCTCAAACAAAGCAATCCAGTCTATGTAATGGAGCTGTTCATTATTAAACAAAAGCCTAAATGGAGCATGCATTAAGGGAAATGAGCAGAGGCATT
This sequence comes from Perissodus microlepis, assembly GCF_051167445.1. Classification (NCBI taxonomy): domain Eukaryota; kingdom Metazoa; phylum Chordata; class Actinopteri; order Cichliformes; family Cichlidae; genus Perissodus; species Perissodus microlepis. Next base: position 21,583,294 of record NC_140470.1, on the reverse strand, counting down.
CACTGTTAGTGAATCACAGAAGAGGACTTAAGGTTCACTCTGGTTGAAAATCTAAAAGATATTTTTTTGTATTTGTGGTGTTCTGTCTGCTGAAAAAATAATAATAGCATACACAGGTTAATTTTCACCATGCTGTTCTTTTGCTGCCCCAGCTTTGCTTACTGTGCTGTGCAATAAGAGACAGAGAAAGCAAGCCACTGATAGGCTGCTGTGAGTCATGGATGGGAAGTAGCTTTTGGAAACTTTACATTTTTAGAATCAAAGTAGAATAAACTTCTACACTGAAACTAGTTAAAAGCTGTCTCTCGCAATTCTGTCTGTGGGGGGAAAAAAATCAGCGATAGGTTCTCTAAAAGTAGGCCAACTTTAATTGAATCACAGAAAAGGGGGGAAAAGGTTTTTAATTTGTTAATCTTGAGGCATTGCATGAGCACTGCAAATTATTCAATTAGCACTGACTGCCATGGTGAAGGATGCCTATGACTTGCTTAATAATTTTGATTTTCCTCAATGGTATGCTTGGAGTTAACACTGAACATCCTACTTCTGCTTTTTCCAGTCTCGTCTGAAAATAGAAACCAGACTCTGCTAATTTAGTTTTAACTAGGCCTATGTGAGAGCCCGATGTAATGGGAAGGAGCAATAGTGAGATGTAATAATCGTTCTCATGGCAGTAGATAAGGAGCTAGCAGGAAAATTGTGTATTTTCAAATCGTAAAACTTACTTTTATACATATCTTTTATGGAAACCTGTGTCTACAAGAGGACTGACTTTTACTGACTTTTTGCAATTTTGTATTCGGGCCCTTGGACATTTCATTTCAGCTGCAGATTGATGCATTTTCGGCTTTGCACAAGGTCAGTCAGTATCGCTTCACAGTATATGACAACTTGTACTCAGTTGAGTATAAGTTGCAAAGGTTACATATAAAGTCAGCTACCGACCAGATGAAAAGCTATGAATATATAGTGCAACTGCTGATGCTCATTCACTGCTGAAAAAAATCATCAAAGCCACATGACTCTGAGCTGCTTAATGAACATCTCCCCTTAGCCACCCTCTTTATCTCCTTACGCTCTCTGTATTAAATTCAAAGCACAAAACAAATGAATGCGCGTCTGTGTGTGCGTATTTGTGTGTGTATTTGTGTGTGTGTGGCTTCATGTATAGTATTTCTGCATTAAAGTAATTGCAATTAAACATCAGGTCAGCGGCATATTCTTAAAGAATGCCCTTTAGCCTCATACTAAAAGGTCTGACCTCACATACAGGTGTTTGTCCAAGGCAGTAAATCCCACCTAACATCTAATATATGACCATGAACTTTATTTTATGGCTTTGACCTTACCCCCATGCTTCATGAATCACGTCTTTCTCCACACGGTTACTATTAGCACAACTGATATGACAAGTAGGCAAGTCACCTCAGGCAGTGAAAGATGGGGTGAACGTTAATGGCTACAAAAAGTAGCCACTGCACTATTACTTGTAATGTTTCCCATCTGCATTCCCCTTTACATTATCACCCTTAGTTCATACTGTTCTGTCGCAGTTTTCCCCAGGCAGCAGAAGATCAAATCCCTCTGTCTGTGTGATGGATTACATAGAAAATGCTTACATATTTTCTCACTAATGACAAAAGAGATTTGGACTGAGATATGAATTATTAACTCATAACAAGGTAAGCATGACACTAGATCCAGTTACTAAAAATAATGGCACTGCCCTTAAAATATCCCCAAATCTGTCCTTTCTGCCACTTCACCAGAATTTTACGGGACATTTGGCTGCATGGAACTCTGTGTCTTCCTCTGACTTCCAAGCTGTCCGGGCATGCAGGAAAAGAAGCAGGAAAGCTGGGCATTATAGAGCCAAACCACAGTGTAGTGAAGGAGGCTGAGCCTAAGCTGAAAGCACAAGTACAACTCTCTTAGACAAATTAAGTACCAAGCATTGCTGAACCAGCCAAATTTAAAACTCGGGGTGTGCCAACAAAGCTCCTGTGAAACACTTTGATGCAGGATTTTCAGTTTACCCTTGTAAAACTCTGACAGAGTACCTAAATTTGAAAAATTCATATGTTTTTGATATAAAGAACATGGAAGTTTTGGGAGTAGTAAAAGTAAATAAGATTGCTAGTAACAAGACATTTAAAAGCCTAGACCCTTTAGCTGAGTACACCCTGAAATTGCAGCACAGTTAAGCAGTGACCACTAGTAAAAGCCTGCAATGAGTTAATGTGTTAGACCAGGTGCAACTGTGCTCTTAAAAATCATTTCTGATTAAGATTTGGCTGCTATCCCAAGGTTATGTCTGTGGTTATCTCTGCACTGGTTACAGTGCTCCTGCTATTTTTAGATACTGAATGTCCTGTTTAGAGCACGCAGACAATTAGCAGTTTCATCGTGGATCTCAAACTTGTCCTCAGAGCTAACATCGATTTTTGTATTAAACTTACCTAACCTTTCTTTCACCACTTAATGAGACTAAAACACAATAAACGTGAATGTTTCTGAACATCCACAGAGTTGTGAACCTTGAGTTTGTCCCCAGAGTCATTTGAAGTGCTGGAAGTGGAAGGAGACGACCTTGCAAAGGAAAATCACCAAGCAACTTTCAACTCAACAACTGTTACTTGTAAGCTAAATAAGTGTCTTGATGTATCTTATGTAAAAATACTAACACTAATAAAAACTAAGATAGATACTAATATAAAATACAATACAAAACCACAGTTTCAAAAAAAAAGAGAAAGTAAGAAAAACAAACTTAGCCAGAATTTTGCTCTCATTAATTTATATTGGATCAGTAATAAATTGTCCTGACCTGTTACTGGCTGATCAGGCCAGTGTTATGACAGGCTGGTGCTAGTTTGCTCTGTAGGTACAGCGAAGAAATTTGGCTCATTAAAACTGTGTTTATTAGATTCAGTGATAACTAAACTAGAAAAAAAGTCATGTGTTATGACTGGAAAAAGTATGTGCTGAAGAAAATTATGTTTTATGTATAAATGAGAGCATAAAAAAGGAGAAAATTACTTTAACTGTGCTTAGCATGTGGTTGTGTACAGAATAGTATATCCCAAATCCTGTCAATGCAATATAATTTTCAAACCATCCCAAAATTTCTGGAAGGCATACACCACACATTCTGTATCTACATAAGGAAAACTATTAATACAACATTTATTTTAATCAGTGGTGCACTTTAAAAAAGACATTATCCTGAAGCTACAAACTGAGTTCCTCCCCTCTCACAGTAAATAGTGTGTTTGTAATCCGGTTTGCAACACACATATACTGTCAGAGTCATTGACGAGCAAAGCTAAGAAGACAGCGAGCCAAAGTTGGACACGCACGCACAGCTGCTTATGCATGCTGCAAAGTAAGCAGTGTACTTCAAACTAAAATTGCCTTCGCTACACACTTGCAAAAAGTTGGCAAGAGCAAAGTGTTCAACCGGGGGGAAAAGAGAGAGCGAGAGAGAGATACTCCAAAGAAAGGATTAAAGAGAGTGAAGGAGAAAGGAGAGAAAGGAGAGGCGTGGGGGTAGTTCAACAAATTGGATATCAAATTAGATTATTAGCTTGGACATGTCTTTTTGTGCACTCAGGCTTTCTCATTTTGTCTTGTTCTCCGTTGTTCCCCCTGTCACACCTCACTAAGAGACAATAATGTGAGAGGGTAGTGTGCTTCTGGCCGCAGAGAAACTTTATCCTTGGTCACCTTCTACTTTGCACACGGACATATACACACAATGAAACACACATCTGCAGACATTCAAAGAAGCACAAACAAGCTGGCGTTGTGTCACGATGAAGGTCCCATTGTGTAAGTAACACTGCGCAAAGAGGACAGGTGATTCACCTGCAACATCATCTCTTAGCCTCATTCTGTTATGTCTCACTTTCCATTTTTCATTAATGCAGAAGGGTCGCACTGTGCCTGACCTGACACAAACAGAGAAAATACATTGTACAGAAAAACATACACAATGTTTTAGATCCTTCTGGATGCAAGGCAACCTTTTTTTTAAAAAACCTTGTTGATGCTGTCATTCATGTTTGTTTGTCAGTGTGGGTTGCTGTTGCTATTTACAGAGTCAGAGTTCAGTGGTAGGTTGGAGGTTTCATAAGCAGAGCTGAACGTACAATAACGTCTCCCCTGTGGATGCAAAAAAGCTTGTGCGTTTCTTGTTGTTCTTTGAAACAACTCGGGTTATGTCAGATTGGATCAACTTGCTGAAATTATACCGAACATATCAAAGCAAAACAAAAAGAAAAGGAGCCACACACACACGTACAAAGTCAAATGAAACTTAGTGATGAGACAGTGGCTGTCAGGGTGAGAGATGTTGTGAAATCACCGAAACGTGGAATAGTGTCATCAGTCGGGCAGAGGAGAGCTAATGCTGATAGCCATCTATGATATCAAAGGGGAGAACGACTTATCAGCCTTTAATTGACCATAACCTCAGTGCCAGGAACTACTGTGTAAAATCGACTGTGGTACTAATACACATTTGATTTTTCAATAGGATTATTATAGGATTGTGCAAAATGCATTTTAAAACACTTTTTTGTAAATGCCTCAAGAGGAAATAGAAATAATTATTAGAAATTGCTCCTCATCTTTATAACAAACAACTTTACATATGAGATTAAAGTCTAAGTTGAAAAACACTGGGCTGAAGTTTCTTAATGTAAATAATGTCACAGATACTCTTTTATCATGAAAAAGATTCAGGATTCAGGCACTGACAGAGTTTTAACATGTACTAAAAAACTTTCTATAAATTCACTACAATACCTTGGGAAGAGTAAGAAGCCAAAAAACACAAAAAGAATTTCAGGTTTAAGCTGGTCATTGCAAGTTACCAAAGCTTAATATAACCCTACAGGAAAGACTCTTGGAGATTTTGTTATCTTTTAGTAAAGAGTACTAAAGATTTGCCCTCTAGGTATGCCCCAGCATTTGGTCCTGGAGCAAAAGAAGGGCCAACAGAATATAACTAAAGCCCCTTTTCCCTAGTACCTACTCGGATTGACTCAGCATGGTTTGCCATGGCTTTCATGGTTTTCCATTAGGTCATAGTATCTGTTACCAGGTACTTTTTTAGTACTTGCTCGGCTGGGTTCCAAGCAATCCAAGCACGTGCTAAAACGTGTCACACTGCATGCCACACAAGTTAGGACTGGGTTGTGATGGAAAACCAGTTGATCCGAGACGAGTCGTGGCGATCCATTGCGAGTCAATCCAAGTAGGTATTGGAAAAGGGGCTTAAATACTATGATCTCAAAACCGGAAAGCCATCATACTGAAGAACTTGTCTTAAAAAACCCAAAAAAGGCCAAGTATTAACGAATATAACATGGTGACTTGCTCTAGTAAGACATTGTCTTGACTTGCATGAAAAGAAAATCGTCTTTCTGTAGAAGGCAAAGTAACAGGATGAGTATATGGAGCAAGACTCATATGAGACCTACACTTGGAGTTGCAGCATCAAAAATAAAAATCACATTACTTTGATTTTATATAATTAAACTAGAGATAACAGACTACACATAGAGGAGGTTAGGGTTGCCTTGAAAGGCTGCCAGAAAGCGACACGTGTTAATGCCATGAAAGGTTCCATATGACCTGCACAGGTCCCCAGTCCATCACAGATATCCATTCTAGCTCAGATTCTATGGTCAATCTAGAATCACCAGTTAGCCTAGCGGGCATATCTTTGGACTATGGGTGAAAGCCAAAAGAAATCCAGAGAGATCCTAAGCAGGAACAGGAAGTAGGCACAGGAAGAACAAGGAAACAAGGAAACCGGCTGGTTGATTTGAATCCAAATCCTATTTGATGCGACAGTGCTGTCGCTGCATCACGCATTTTCTACAACAGGACTTGATGTGCTTAAATGACTGAAAAAAAAAAAAAAAAAAGATTTCAGAGCAGCATTTTAGAGCCAATCATTCCAGCTTTCACAAAAAGGCTCAGTTCTCAGGCAGCCAGTCCTGTTTACTTAACAGAAACGTTGTTTAATACGGCACACTTTCAAACAGGTCTATGTATCTGTCATGTAAGAGAAGATGAGGGATCTAAGAGAAGATGTTAAGTAGCACTGAACAATCCACAAGGGTGTGCAATGCAGAAGCTCATCTGTCATGCCGCTCTGCTGAAAGCACAGTCTTCTCAATACATAAAGGTAGGGTGTCACTGTTTTCTCAACACATTCATTAGCTCTTATTTTTTCATTAAAGAGTCAGAATGCCTACATGGCCCAAAATACAAATCGTCCCTCCAGACAAATAAAAGAATAAGTCACCACTACCTTACCTTATCCAATAAGTAATGAAAGGAACAGATCAAGAGATTTTTAAAAGCAAATCATCTCATGCAGGTGTCTTTCTCTACAGCGCCATGATCTCCGCAACAATCACCAGCTACCTTGTCTGCTCGTGATTGTGGCTGCCAAGAAAATCAGACCATCCTGTCAGTAAAAGAAATAAAATGCTTTCTGTGCCAAAACAGACAGACGCTCATGCATGAAAGTAGCCTCGCGAGTAGAAATGAAACCTCCTGACAGAAATACACAGACAAACACAATTATTCTCTTGATGGCACACTCTCCCTCAGTCCCATTCTCTCTCTCTCTCTCACACACACACACACACAAATGTGCAAGCATACACTGGCTGCACAGGGAGACACAAGAGGGATTTGCCCAAACGAGCTGCATGTGAAAGATGAGCATTGAGTGTAATCCCTGCAGAAGGTAAATAGACTGGGGGAGGTTTTATACAGAATCCGGGGAGCAGAACTGCGAGTGTCACCTCCCGCTGTGACTTTGAAGACTGTGGTTGGAGAGCACAGATCCAGATAGGACAAGGAGAACAGGGAGCAAGCACCTGTTTTTTGGCTTGGTCGGTTGAGCTTTTTTTTAATCTGTCTATCTGCCTGCCTGTTTCTCACTCTCTTTTCTTTTCCTTTTCTGTCTTGTCCTATTTTCCTCCATGCCTGCGCCTGTATTGTTATCCGACTGCCTGACTTTTTCTCTGTGAAGATAAAATGAATCTTTAATGATCCTCTATGGAAACTTTCCCAGTCACAAAAGCCATAGAATAAAGCATGAGAAAATATAAACATGGAAACACGGAGTGTAAGAAATTGGGGATTATATAAAGTTGTCTAGGTTGTCAAATGAAAACCTTGTAAACCGAAAATGTTTCTTCAAAACTTGTGGAGAGAAAACTTGTTAGAAAAGTAACTACATTGTTGCTAGACAATGATTTAGAATTACACTTTGTGGAAGTTTGCAAAGGGTTCATGAGCTCAAGATGCAAAAAAAAGCAAAGAGCTGATGTTTAGAAACTGCACCAAAGGTCAAAGAATTTATGTACCGACCACTGGTCAGGGCCGTGTCCCATAATAGAGGGATCTTGAATTACCATATTGTAGAAATTAAGACCAAGGCTCTCTTTAAGGACCAAGAGTTATCTCTTATCTCTTTAAACTTTGGACATGCCTGTGACAAAAGTAAATTTGACATCATTTTTAGTTACAGAACTCCTGCAAGACTTTATGATTGAAGCTTCTATATATTGGTGACAGCTCCAGAAATGGCCATACCTTCAATTTTGAATATGTTCCTCATTTATCTACAGCGCTATCAACATTTCCACATGCATTGAGTTGTTCAATATCAATGAAAATTATCAAGTGTTACCATGTTTACATGGTTTGATCTGCATTTTATGAAAAGTAATATGGAGCTGAGCATGACGCTTCAAAGATGCAATGAAATGGCTGTTTTATGGAGATGTGCTCTTTTGATTAAATAACATACCCTTTTCTCTGTTGCCTGGTGGTGGTGGTGGTGGTGGAGAACCCTGAATTTCTTTTTCCCCAAGTTCATTAAACACATTCTGTCTAGTCTTACAGTCGTACAGGGCTGATGACACATCTATCAATATTTAGTTTTGCCTAGTTTTGTTAGATAAAAACAGAAACTTTATTACAGTATTGAAAAAAAAAGATATTCTAATATGTCCAGCTTACTTTAAAGTAACCTGAACTTTCCTCTGTATTATTGTCTTTATCTTACAATATAAATCACACTGAGGTGACTGTGGTGTTTGTCTTCTAGAATCTATTTTAAGAAAAACAAGTATGTCAACATGAATGCACTAACTTCAGCATTTGGCTCACAGGTCATACAGAAGAAAATCACCAAATAACCCTTGCATGTCCATTACGTCAGGACAAGTATCTCTGTTGTTACACTAGAGAAGTCCCAAATAGCTTCAGTTGTATTCAAAGCTTTGGCTAGTTTGAAGGGTGTGCTGTGCACCATTTAGGAAGGATGTGTCTTTGACTTTACTTAAGTTTTGTACTGATTTTTAAGGAAGTAGCCTGAAGTAGCCAGATACGCACAATTTCCTCGTACATGTACAATGGCAATAAAAGGCTATTCTATTCTCTACTCAAATCTAGTTTTATGTTATATCCCTAATTGCAATCATTTACAAGTTTTTGTTTTTACAATGCACATAACATTAAATATTTGGTGTGATCAGCTTTTCATCTCCTAGTTGCCTGTTAGTGTGCAGTTTTTCAACATATTTATCAGCTTCTATGGTTCTGGGAAAACTAAGTTGTTTCACTTGCTTCTGTCTCCTCATAGAATTGACTCAGTGATATTGAGATCAGTACTCAGTGGGGGGGATACCATCTGTTGCAGGATTTCTTTTTCTACTTGTCACTGAAAATAGTTTTTTAATGACTTTTGCTGCAGAATAAATGTCGGGTGGTTCAAATGCTTCCAAGCTGTTACTGCGTTATGAATAGGAATCTAAACTTTTGCACATATGTGGACATATTGTCAGTTTGTTGTTGCAGCAGCTTTGCCCTTAATGTTTCTCCTGTGTATCTATTACTTAGCCTCTCCTCTCTCATCTTTTTATCTGCAGTGCATCACTTGCTCCCTCCCTCCGCCACAAGCACTGTCTCTTCTCACCGCTTTGCCTCTCATCAGCTTCCACATCTATCTCACCCTGCACCTTTTCCCTTCATCTCCCACGTTGTCAACCTCCACCCCACCCAATTTATCTTTCACTCTGTCAGCAATGAGATCAAAGCATCAAGACACAGGGTATTTAACCCATCACTGGTCCTGCTGATCAGCACCTTCTAAAGTCCTGCTGTCAGACTGACAGAGGCTCATATTCATCCAGACACACAAAGACGCATACAATTCACAGAGAAGTGGAGCAGCACTTATAACAAGAGTGACAGACTGTACACAAAAGATACAGATGTCGTCTTGCATCTGTGTCAAATAGATGCCATCTTTGGCATACTTTAATTACAGATTTTTTTTATTGCATACAAAACAGGCACACACACGCACACACACGCACACACACATACAAACAGACCCAAAGGACTGCTAAGCCTGCAAGGAGAAAAAGAGGGCAGGTTATTGGCCTCTAAAAACAGAAAATGCTGATGCCTCCCATCAATTGATATCTTTCATCTGTTCGATGGGGCAAATGCATGCATAATCACAATTACAGAGGGCTCTGATCTTTAATCTGCAGCTGATTCATTTTTGTCGATGCCTTTCATTTATATTCATTAGCTCTTTGAACCTGAAAAGGTAGATTTCCTTTCACACTGGTAAGGTCAGATGCTGCTCGATGTCATATAACTCTAGGTTTTCTATCTCTTAGTATATCTATCCAGCCGTCTATACTTTCACCCATAAAATCTAGCCATATACCAAGAAAGTTACCTCGTCCTTTGATTGAGGAAACCGTACTGAACATCTAACTAAACTTTGTAGGTAAAAATAGCTGCCTCATCTAGTTTCACAGACTCTCATTGTGAGTACTCCTGCTCGAACATTACTACAGTTTCAAAGTAGTTTCATCATAAAATGAGTGCCTTCATAATATCCAAAGAAGAGACCATAAATTATCACATTCATTACTCTTTCATCAGTGTTGCCAACGTAAGCTGGTGTTTTAAAGTCAGAGGAAGCAGATGAGAAAGAGTCCAAATGTTTCCCAAAGGAAGATAAAAAACAAATAGGAGCCCTCCAGGACTCAACACTAATTGACCTGAGCTTTTACAAATTGTCTGTGAAGTATCTTCACAGACAACAATAATTGTGTTGACAGATATTTTTAACCTTGTAGTTTCAAGACACACAGATGGAAAAAAGTGGCTTGTCTATGTTGCTTCTACCTAACAGAGATTAGGTAGATGTTTTGGGGGGGTTATACTATGAAGACTTGTACAGATAATCATCAAGTTGTAAAAAAATTCTTGAAAACACGAAGACTCACTTACAGACCTATATTCTTTCATAAGCTTTCACCTCTGCTTAACCTCAGATATACTTTAATTTTAAGAGATGTGATAGAACATGACAGGGCAGCAAAGTGACTATAAAAAATATGATTGCTGTAATTGGTATAGCAGGACACTGAGTTTATGTATAAATTTCCCCCCGACCTCTGTAACCTTGTCTCAAAGCCTCACAGATAATGTGCTATGGGCAACTAATATTGACAGATGTGTTTGGGAGTGATGATTGGCTTATTGATGAGATGATCTGGTGTAAATATAAGGGAAGACAGTTTTCACCTATAAGCTTACAAACGGCTTATAGAGACTAAACTATCATTTTTCAGATGGCATGCTACTGGAGGGTAAAGATCGACGATATTGAATCGATTGGGATTAATGATGTCATAGTTCAAGAACAAAAAGATTTGGAAAACTTAGAATCTAGGCCTAGATAGTTGTAGAAGAAGAGTTATAAAGCCTTTGCACCTTTCAAACTCCATGTATCCATTTTCTCCAATTTATCCAATTTCTATACAGTGTTGCAAAGGTTTGTCAGCCCCACAACATCCATTGCTTTCAGGAGCTCAATGCAAATTTCATCCACCCCAGAGGCTCTACCACTAAGAAGATGTTTAGCTACTTCAGAGATTTCACTCCCAGTGATGACTGAGTCAACACCTCCATCCCTGGACTCTACTTCCAATTACAGTGGGATTTCAAACTGCTGTTGATAAAATAAAGTGATTAATTCAGGGAGGTGGATTGAAATATGCATAGTGACAAAAACCAGCAATGATAAAAAACTGTCATCACTTTGACAGGTGAAGAAATTATTGGCACCAGAGCAGCTGTGACCAAACTGCTCGAGATTTTGAGGATATTCTATTTTTTCCAAGTCATGCATCACAAAGATAAAAAACCAGGGATGAGACCCTATGAATCAACATTTCCATCTCTACAACAGTCATGAATTTTTATCCTGTCATCAAGTTTTATTCAAAAGCTCTATCTGAACAGCCATGACTCACAAAGCCAACAAGAAACATGGACGAGAGCTTGTTAGCTTGTTGGAAAAACATTTTTTAGCTTCAGGTTTGCAAGTTGTCAAATCCTTCTTTGTTAACAAATGTGAAAACGGAGGCAGAACATCACCAATTAGACAACATCAGCAGGGGGCTGTGCGCGACTGGTCGTGGCAGGAGAAATTAATTACAATGTTTACCAAAGCTTAACAAAAGTCCATAATTTTAATCATCACTGCTCATGTCATCGTGGTTCATTCAGAAGTCATCCACTGGGAATGACTTGTCAGGATCTGCACCATGCAAATCCTCTTCCTGTGAGTTGACAGCATCAGTGCTCGGATGCACCCTGTGAGGTTTGATTGCGAAGCTAATTACTGTTTTTTTCAGATTAATTTGTGAGTAAATTAGCCCTGACTATATGACGAAAACACTGGCTGATTTTAATCATTTTGCAACATTAACCTTTTGGTTGTTAACAATCACGAATTTCTCTGGTTGAGCGATGTGCAGGGGCAGAGTCAGAAATGTTTTCTCCCTAAGTCTTAATGAGTGTCAGAGTCAAATATTAATATGTGCTGGTACAAAGGATCAATTCATCCACACTTTACTACTTCCTTCATTAGGCATGGTTGTCACATCCAGTACACACCAAAACATCTAGTCTATCATAAAGTCTGCATGCATGCTGCCCACAATCATGTGTTACTATTTGCTGTATTTTAGTAAACATAGTCAGTGGTGGCGCTTTACTGAACTTTGATGATTTGATGATTTCTAACTTTTTCCCTCCCTCTGCACATATTTATATGTACTTTGGATAAAATAGAATGTCTCTTATTATAGTGTAGACTAGATCAACACCATCTTCACCCACTGATCAGTACGTAGCACAGGACTTGCAATTTCATTCACCAATTCACAAAATAATTGTGGCAAACCTTGAGAACACTTCAAGATTTATCGCCCCACCGACTATGTTTTCTAAAGGTAAACATTATAAACTCAGGATAAATGGCCAGCTTGATCGCACTAAGTAAGTGTAAGGTTTAAAGGGGCCGTTTTCATTTCTGTCTTATTTTTTTGTTTTTATTGTTTTCCACTGGGGGAGCATTAAAGGATTTACATTTTAACTTAATCCATTTTTTTTCTTCAGATTCAAATCCACCTTTCTTGGAATGACAGTTCCTGAAAACAATGTTGCTAAAGTATCAAAATACAGTTTAAAATGGAGCAACAAAATAACAATAATTGAACAAGAAAAATGTAATTTCAAAATCTACATTTAATATGTTCACTGAACAGCTGTACATGATACACATGCGCGTGTGAGAGTCTGTCCTTCACTGTCTCTTGGGTTGTAGCACGCTGATATATACTGGGCAGCCTGTCTCCTTTTCATAGGGGCATTTTTTAAATTAACAGTGATCACGTGTTCAGTATTGTGAACACTAAACTGTCGAATCACTTCCAGAGTGGGGTTGTTTTTTGCACTTCATAATTATGAGACCTCTTTCGTAACTATGTTGGTAAGTTTCAAAATGGACAGTAGAGAATCTTTCAACAAAGAAAAATATGTATATTTTTAAAAATATATATATTTTCTGAGTTATATTTAGAGTACCATCTGAAAAATCCTTAATTCCATTCTATTTGATAGGACTACATATTGATGTTTTGGTTTTGTGGTAAAGTTTGTCCTATTTGTTCAATCCAGCATGACAGTTGAAATTCTCATTAATTGTCTTTTGCAACGTAAAGTTTGTTTATTAGTGTGCTTAAATATGGGATTTTACATAATTTTTTTTCATAGTTTAACTAGCCAGTAGTCTGACATTTTTGAGGATTTGTCCCTAATTATAGATCCTGATTCGATTTTATGACACATAAAGCCTGTGAAAATTCCAGGCTTTTATCTTTTGAGGTATTCATGTTCAAACATTGACTCAGATTTCAAAGAGCAAAAAATAACATGTTGGACTTGGGTGAGATGAACCATGAACCATGAACCTTTTTATATATGAAGCGAAAGCACAATCATTATATATGCCCAAACACTGGACTATAAAATTGTTATGATTTTTATCCAATCCAATCCAATTCAATTTTATTTATAAAGCACTTTAAAATACCCAGCACAGGAACAAAGTGCTGTACAGAAAATACATTAAAACAATAGAATAACAGAAAACAGCAAAATAAATAAATAAAACACATAAAACATAAAATTAAAACAGCCCTATATTAAAACAAAACAAGATAAAACAGCATCGAATCACCTAAAAACAACTGAAATAAAAATAAAAACCAACATCTCACGTGGTGTCAAAGGCCAGGGTAAAGAGGTGGGTTTTCAAGAGTGACTTAAAAACAGATAAAGAATTGGCCTGTCTAAAGGAAGCTCGTTCCACAGTTTTTTTTTATCACATTGATTTCGGACAGAATGACCCATCAGAATAAATTTTACCTCTTTAGCAAAGAGAGAGGTGAGGACGAGCATTTCGATCAAGCAGAACAGTAAAATAACCTTCATAATAAAACTTACATTAAAATAGTATTATTTATCTTACGCTGACTCTTAAGTTTTTGTATTTTTTACATCTTATACTGAAAATCTGATCCAGAATATGAGAGTGGACATGGCCAATCTCCACAGCAACATGGTTGTTACCTCATTATTACCTACAGTACATTCCAATTAATCAAATGTGATAAAATGTCAAACATAATGAACAACATCCTGTTAGCACATACCCTGTAAAATGTTTTTCTCTGTGAGCTGGGGTACATGCATATAACGCTATTTAAAATGGCAGGAACGTGCGCATGCATCTGACGAGATCGTATGTCGGCCTCGTGGGCAGATGCATTAAGTAGATGACCATATGATGAAATCTTTAGTAAGCTGATATGAGCTCTCCATTAAAGCAATCACTGTGAAGGCTGAGCTTTTGAAATCTTTTCAGCCATAAAACAAATGAAAATAATCAATCGACAGCAACACTAAGAGGGAAAAATCCCCCCCACACACACACCTCACTTCCCATGACACGCACATATGCTTCACTCCTGTCTGAAGTTAAAAAGATTCTTACCTCCTTTTTGACAGCTCCTCTGAAGATCTGAACATTATCCTGAAGCCTGGTCCCTGAAGTACATTTCTGAATCCTCCTTAGGAATTTCTCAGTCTTACTGAAACACAGGGAAGCTTTTTGCCTCACTCTCAGCCTTACATTCACCTTTTGTTCAGTCTTTTATAAATCTTTCCTTCATTTATGTAATTATTTCATTTTACTCCATTTTAATAAAATCAAATTTATTTTTGCCTGCTTTCCCCGTGTGTTCCTTTGTGTAACGTAGCTGATGAGTTTTATACTGAGTGGGAAATAAAACGTTCTGTTACCAAACAAACTTGTTCCTTTATGATGTACAGCTGTTCTATGAGATGTGGCACTTCATTGACAAAATGTCTCAAACAGGCATTGTTTTTGACATTGCACTTAGCTTTGAGTTGGATTAAATTTGACTTACGCTGCCATTCACCACTTATGAGGAATTCATGGTCACCTGCCAGAGAAGGGTTTTTTAATCTCTGTTCAATGGTCTTCTTTGACTTAAAATTTCCACTTAATAAAGGAGACAAAAGGACATAAGTTAGTACAAGGTAACAGCTCACCTAGCCTTATAAAGTCAATAGGATTTTGTAACTCAATTTCCTGTAATCCCAAGAACATCATGAAGAAAATAGATTTCTTGTCACAGGAACAAAGGCTATAGGTGGTGTGAGATGTCAGCTGCACTCTCAAACACAGCTACAGTAGTACAGAATTTGACCATAGAAATGATTTTTTTTGTTTTTTGTAAAGAGAGAGAAACTAAAGAAAGATGGGGATACCAGCCAGAAATACAATGAATATCAAAGAGGAATGGATATTACAAGTGGAGGATAAAAAGGGATCCTAAGGGAAATCCAGCAGGCACAAGAAAAGTTGAAAAGAAAGCAAAAAAATAGCACGAGAGAAGGGCAAATTGACTGAAATAAGAATGGAAAATAGAAGAGAGATAAAACACTGAACAGACGAGAGAGGCAAGAGGAGACAGGGAAGAAGGGACAATTAAATTGACCAGTGGTTTAAATGGCACCCTTGGGGAGAGCGGAGAGATGTAAGAGTTGGAGAGGAAGAGGAGCTGATTCCAAAAAATAATTGAAAAGAGGATCGCATAAAAGCATTCAAAGGTTAAGTAATTTCGCTTGAGGATCCCGCAGCACATGAATGTTGATCAAAAGCGAGAGAAAAACAATTGGTAGAAAACAACGGAAGGACAGAAGAGACGAGGACGACGGAGGGAAGGAAGGAGTGGAAACGGGGAGGCAACGATATTTCACTGGAGGATTAAGAATTACCCTGAGGGCCATCCCAGAGGAAGGAAGCATGATCAGAGAGAAGCACTGACAGTTGGTGGAGACTTAAATTCTCACAAGTTGTACATGAATTACCAAGGGTTTTTAAAGTAACCAGGAGTTCATTTAGAAGTTTGTGCCGACATATGAAAAATTTGCACATTTGTAAAAGTGAATTACAGAGACTAGCCTTACCAAAACACACACATGCAGACAGACACACACATATTTCAGTAAATACCCCAAAACACAACCTTCCGGATATTAAAAATTCAGTGCTTTCTGTTCTCTACTGTCAGTCAGTCATTTGTTTTGACAGTGACAGCATTCGTGTCTGTATCCTGCACTTCAGAGTCTCTACCTTTCCCTGAGCCTAGAAGGAGCTGATCATAGGTGTCTTTACCTTCTGGGTGGAGTCTGGACTTCCACACCTCAGCCTGACTACCTGGTTCTCATTAGCCTTATTAACAGCCAGCATTTACAGACCAGCCCGATCACCCGGTCTCCACCCAATTTTCTGCCTCCTTCGTGTAGTAATCAGGCTCAGCTACTGTATGCCTCTCCTGCAAACTCGTTGATTCCTTGTGCTAACTCTTGTCTCCATGCTTTCGGTGTGTAATTCCGTGGCCGAAGTGGGGAGTACTTACCAAATTCCCTACCTGTTGAGCTGATCTGCTTCTCCTGCAACCTTTTGTGAAACACTTACCTCTGCAGTTCAACTGCCTGCTCACCGTCAGTGTTCTCTGCTCCTACAGAAGACCAAACCAGTGGCCTTTCACTCAGGTTTCTTCAAGTAAGGATACATCTTGCGAAAAAAAATCACTTCTCTGATCTTTCAAGCTAACACCTATCTTCATTCCCAGAATTTTCTCACCCAGAGACTGCCCAGTTACCCAGAGTCGCCTCAGGGTCATCTGTTTCTATTAACTTTGTGCTATAACAACTTGGTCTACTCGAGTCTTGCATTTTAGACCTCCATTTATCATCGGCCCACTCAGTCCATGACAGATCCTATAGGATATGGTATACCGCACCATCAACCAAGTGGTTATTACAAAATAAAAAGAAATTTGCTACCATTTTATAATATGGCCAGTGATTAACAGTGTAATTTTCCTGTAATTAAAAGGAAGATCAGTGTCTTTTATTTGAAATTAGAGTGTAGTTTTATTTAACTACAAATAATTAAAGGTAGTAGATTAGAATAGGGTGTAATTAAAATTTAGCAGAAAGACAAACAATATTTCCCCATCTTACATTTGTAAATATAGTGTACGTTTGGAGCAAATGCTGTGTCATGGAGTGGATTAATCTTGCCTTTTACATTTTTTCAACATCATTATTCAATATTTATTATGTTTATGTGGATGATGATGTTTACTTATAATGGAAGTTGGGGAAATATTGTTAGTTTTCTTTTTTTGCTAAATTAAAAAAATTATGCAGTGCTTAAAACTACGTATGGCCTCCCTACCTGTAAAATACCCATTCTGATAGACTAAGTATAAATTAGGTCTAGAATTAACTTTCTAACACATTTTATGTCCTATAAAATGGTTGGTGCATGGTAAATATTATTAATAGGCTATAATAAACAATTGTTATATGTAAATCAGTTCCTGCTTAAATTAGACAAAGAAGTCTTACTGTACATTTACTCTTATTTTAAATATTGTTTCTCAGAGAAGGCATCCATATATACATTTCCAGTAATTTTTTTATTTTGATTATTTTTGTAGATATAAAATCTATTAATTTTAATATCATTTGGATTGTGGGAATATTATGAAGATGCCACACTGGTATCTGTCCTCCCCAGAAGGTGAAACAGTGAATAGAACAAATAGCTAATAGTATCTTTCCTTTATCTACCAACTCACTAAATTAGGGACTCTAAAGTGAATGTAGAGTTTATCTGTAGACATTTAAGAGGTAATAAGACCTTTGCAAAATTATGTTGTCGCAGAGTCACTTATCTCTACACACAAACGTACAACTATTTTATCTACCCCTAAGGATTTTCCCACATAAATTAACTTCCTGTTCAACAGTAAAAGTGCATTTTCTCCTAAGTGTTTTTTTTTTTTTTTTCTAATGGCCCACCTCCCTGTTGCACATCCATTGCCTCGGTTTATGACCTGGAGTGCAAAGTGAAAAGCAGCAACAACAAAAGCTGTGTAGTACAAGAGCTCTTGGACCATTTATACTGGAGTAAGAGAGAGAATAAACAGAAAACGGAGCAAGAGAGGGAAGGGCACTTTCTGTTGTTCAACCACAGTTTCAATACAGAAGATATTTAACGTTGTTTATTCATGTATACCAAAAAATGCACTAAATATTCAGAGGGTCACACACATAAGCACTTGTATGTTTAAACATTCATACATACGTTTATAAAACACCATTAACAAGATGGGGATTCGGTTATATTTAACCTTTTATAACTGTGTAACTGCTTCAGAAAATGCATATGCCACATCTTCCTTTGGCTACTCCAGAGACAAATTTTTAGTATTTAACTACTGATTACTTATTTATTCATAAATCCAATTATTGCTGACTCCCACTTATGATCATCTTCAGGTCAGATCATATCACAAAACAAAGTTAAAAAAAAAAAAAGAGTTTTATACTGTGAGGTGAAGATTCTACAATAATAGAGAGGAAACCAAAACTCTGGAACCACCAGAAAGAAAAATTGAAATCCAGTCATTAAAACAAGATTTGAGGTGTGCATTAGACCTAGTTTAAATATCGTTTATCATAATCATCTTTGAGGCTACTATTAATTAAATAGAATCTGCTTCTGAGCATGATTGCATCAGTCATTAAGATTGAATCATTTGGAGAATCACTTCATGGAGCAGATGTGGCTCAATAGGTAGAGTGGGTCATCCACTAATTGTAAGCCTGGAGGTTGGATTCTCAGCTTCTCCGGATGTCAGTCTCCTCCAAGAAAGATAAATCTGAATCCCAAAAACCATCTAAAAGGAAATATACTGTATGTGATATAAAAAAGGTGCTTAAAAGGTGCTGAACCCATTTACCTTATGGCAACATGTACTGTAAGGCTACAGTAACACTAGGAAAAACAATGGTTGGGGACGGCAGCACGACCAGAGTTATTGAGACCATGTGCAGTCACCATGCAACCAATTGATCACCGCAACTACTTGCAATTAGTCCCAGACAGCAAAACATTCAGTGCAACTAGTCACCAACCTGGTGTTATGGTTTCCTCCAAAAACAACTGTCAAGGTTTAAGGGATATATGCAATGAAAACAGAATTGTTTGCATTGTTAGATTCTGGACATTACATCTTTCTGTTCTTGCAACTTGACTTAAAAAAAAAAAAAAAATCACATTTCATGATCTTGTAATGTGGAAAATCAATATTTTCTCAACAATACTTTAATATGATCTACATTTCCTTTTCTGTCTCTGTAAATTTACTTTCTACTTTTATGCTCATGTTACTTCTTTATCCCTTTCCAGCAAATCCAATTACACCTCCCAATCTTCTCTGACTTCTTTACTGAGTGATAAAGTTCAACCACAATGGTCCAGTGGTCCTTCAGTGAACCCATATGCAGGGATCACATTACTAACAATGCTGAGAAAGATGACACATGGGGGTGGTCATTATTGCAGTGGGTTTGGAGTGAATACGAAATGTACGCGTACGAGTATTTCTAGATGGCAGTCTATGCATTCAATAATTCTTTTATGAAGTTTAATAACCCGCTCTAAAATGTCACGTTTGGGGTTTCCAGCTGACAAAGTTTAAATTGAAGATTAAACAAAAAGTATGTGTGCAAAAAGAAGTCAGTGGTGATGAACAAGGAACTTAACGCTGGCTTCCTTTCACACAATGGCTGCTGTTATAAGTGATTTTACTGAGGTTAATTAAGCTGGAGCTGTTTGAATAGTGGAGTAGATGACCAGAAGATCGCTCATGTCTAAGGTGTTTCAGTGAAGTGTGCATATGGGAGAAAATACACTAAACTCTACTCTATAAACACCTACTGTAGAAACATGGATGTACTAAAAATGAGATATCATTGCAAGCGTACGGCAGCTATAATCTATATGAAGGTGAAACTGCGCCTCGGTGCTACACCAAATCAGTTTGCCCACCCATCCAAATGTGGCTAAAGAAAAATTACACAGCCAATAAGAGCTTATGATAGCAACCATGAGAGAAGGAATCATCAATCAGAAGCTGATGACAGCTGGGTAATTTAAACTGCAACACGCCTTAGGCTTTTGCTTGTGCGCGCATCTGTGGTTGGATGTATGTGCATGCGTGTGACTATACAGTATGTGAGAGGATATTCCTCATATATGACTTGTCTTTTGTGGGTGTGTATGTGAGCGTACAGGTCTGCTAGCACTCAGCTCCACAGCTACTGGCACGTAATGAGAGCTTTATGTGTTTTCATTACTTTGTGCCAGACAACAGAATCACACTGAGGGCTGTTGGCAGCAACAGAGGCTGGAGGAATGCAGTCAAATCAGATTAAGGAGGTGAGATATATGGTACCACAGGTGAGTAGGTTGGCTGGCTGAACTAACAAATCCTTGCTCTGGGGAAGAATACACACAAGCATTCCTGTATCGCGAGGTGCGAAACCACACGTTAGAAGTGTGTGCACAAAAACACATTCACAGTACATAAAGCACACACAAAGCAAAAAGGACAAACTGAGCAAATGACCTGTGTACTAATGTGCTCATGGGTAAAACTGCAACTGCCACTAAATTACAGGAATGATTGGACTGGCAAAGATTTTGTAAAAGGGTCTGCTTTCTATCGGGGGGAAATGAAATCATGCTTGCTGTTACCACAACAACAGTGTTTGAAGTCATTTTAATGAGTTACCCATCATTCTTATTTGGCATGTTTCTTATAATGCCTCTATATGCTATATGTTAAAGTGAAAATGACAACAAAAAAAGTGGAAAATATGTTTTGCTTTTTTTATTATCGATTCTTGTTTTTTATTTAACAAACAGCATGTGGCATCTACTATTTTTTAACCAACACCTTTAAGCATCCAGGAGCAGGTGAAATGCTGAATTTTTCAAAGCATAGCTGTTTTGCCTGTGGTCTCACAGCATCTATCACAGACACCGAAAAACTCCTGCTGAACTTTACCAAACAATCCTTGCACACTGAAAAATAACAATATAGGACCTTTTGCATTACAGTGGGAAGCCTGTGGGTTTTGGCCAAGCATCAGAAATGATGGTGTTGCAGTAGTACATCTGCTGTGTATGCTGTATTGAGGTTTTGCAGATAGGTGACTACTAACCACATGACATCAACTTGTTGGCCATTTTGGACATGTAAACATTGCAGTGACAGTGTATGATCAAGTGAATAAGGAACCAGTCACAGACACAGGCTTAGAGAAAAATAAGTAATGATTATTGCCCAACCAAAAAACCTAAGTGCATAGGCTGCTAGCAGTCACCCATAGTTTGTGTGGAAGTGTCAGACTTCACTACAGACAATGGCCCTCTCCGAGCTCTAATGAAGCTGAAAAGTGCAACAGAAACAGGAAACAGGGACCCATTTTCCTTCAAAATAAAAGTTTTTCTTTTTGAAAAAAGTTGGCTAGAGCCCTGAGGCTGAGGACCAAGACCTGTAGGTTCCCACTCCTTTTCCAGTTTGAGCTGCACTTACAAAAGTTTTATTACTTCTTGGCTTCAAGTTAGTAACAGCAGAAAAACATGAAAAATTACAGGAAACCACAGAAAACTGCAAGCAGCTAAAGCCCAGTTTTTGATGCAACATCTTTTTTGCACCTAGCAAGAGGCAGCAGTCTCCAGAACCTTCTGCCAAATAGTCAGGGAATACACATTTTTCCATCACGTCTAGTACAGCGGACAAATCTTGAGCATGTGTGCGTACAATCTATGTTTTATATGTTGGGTTTTTGGTTCATGGTAGATAGCTTTAATTTGCACTTCTGTTTGCAGTAATGAACTGAATTCACTGGCAGTAACTCTTTGGATGTGCAGTAAGTGTCAGTACAGTGTTTGTGTCTGCTTTTAATGCACTCCTGCCTGATGTCAAGCCCATCATTGTTGAACCCTTTGCACTTTGCATGCATGGACAGCTTAAAATTCTCTCATCAAATGAATCATATTATTTACCACAGATGAAAAAGTTATCAATGTTTTGGCACATTTACATGGAAATAACTTAATAAATTCAGTTTCAATTAAAGCAAATAGGGTTGTATAAGCTTTTGGAATGGGATCAGAAAAGATACCAAAAAGTAAAATCAGTGCATCCTCAAAGAAAAGAGCTGACTTGCAGGAGTCAGCAAGGGAAGCCAAGATCCAGTGTGGCTTTAGATAGAAAGAGTGACAGATTTGGAAAGAAAATGACAGGGTAATAGAAGGTAAGTGCCTTGAGACAGTACAATATTTAATCTCGCTGGCACTAGGCTCAAATATACCCCTGATGAGTTTGGCCTGAATCCCACCACTTTCTTCTCATTTTTGCCACAGGTTTAGTGCAAAGGAGGAGGGGGTGGGTCTCCTTATTCTTCTCAGTAAGAAAAAGGAAAGGCTAGCTCGGGGAGAAATTGAGAAGTGGGAGGCAAACGAATTATTACTAGTAAATTATAAATGTGGGACTGGATGAGACTGCAAATTAATCTACTGGAGGAATGAAGGAATGAGGTGATGAGCGGCTCTGGCAGAAGAACAAGCTGTGACATTATTGTGCAGATTAAAAACAATTAAAGTTACTTGTGAAGTATAACTGACACAATGGCTGTATTAAAACTTTAGCGCATGTTTTGGGAGGGGTGTCTTTTAAAAGGCAACAGTCACAGAAGTTGCACTGATAAGTTTATATTTTCAAGAAACAACTGCTACTTCAGTATCAGTGGTGTTCCCTTCTGCCAGAAGAACTAACAGCACTAACTATTTTAAAGAGTCAAACTGTTTGTTGCCATTAAAGCATCTAATCTTAATGGAGGGGAAAAGCAAAATTGGCAACAAAGCATTGTCTCGTTGAGTCAGTATAGATATTGTTTTATTTCACCGTTTCTAGGAACATCAGCAGCAGGAGAAGAATATTTGGTGCCTAATTTTTTTTTTTTTTTTTTTCATATTGTGTATTCATTTGAGCGAATGAACCCATCTGCATCAGTTTACCAGCAGACAATGTCTTCGCTCTTATTTGAACATTCAGTCACTGCTACTAGAAGCTGCCAGATCGCTGCTCTGGCCGTCTTCCATATCATTCTGCTGTATGAGACTCAGAATGGTTCCAATTCCACCTCCTTGCAGCTAGCAAAAGTGGTCATTTTCCTTCTCTGGAGATCCATTATGAGCTGGAAGGACACTCAAACCAGAATATATTATGTACATGCACCCGCACTGCTGCTACTGCCACAACTAGAATCAATTTTGTGGGAAATACTGTATTCTAGGCCAAGTGAGTTAAGTTCAACCAGCATCATCCTCTATCGGTTATCTAGGATTTTTGTTAGACAGTAATCTCCCCAGTAGAGCATGGATTTAAAGAACAAATAAATAAATAAACAGCTGGACTAGATTTATTTTTCCTGGAAAAGATGACTTCGTCAAAAAAGGAAGCCCAATGGCCAAACATCTGAAGACAAACTACAGTTGTCTTAGAACAAATTAGTCGGATATGGGTTTGCCTGGGAAATTTCTGTATCTTCAATAGCTTCAAGTTGAGACATAAATCAATAATAATAAGGCCACCTACATAAGATTTACAAGTTCTTACTTCTTACCGTATGATTTCATATAATCAAACCATATATAAATAATGAGCAACTGTTTTTTTTTTTTTGTTTTGGGGTTGTTTTTAGTATTGAAAAGGGGGAAAAAGCATTACATTTCTCTCTGCATCATTACGGTCTCCATCGCCCTCTGTTTCTCTTCTTCTTGTCTCCTCTTCTCAGCAATCAGGTCAGTTGCGGAGTCTCGCTTACGCGCATGTGCTCCCACAAATCCTGCTCTCACACGACTTGCAACCTGACTATGCAAGAAAAGCAGCATGGGACTTGGAGAGACGAGGAAGGTAAAAAGGGAATTGAGAAAAGGGAAAATGTGCAGCCCACATCGGCGTCTTTGAGGACGACGAGGCGCAGGCACGTAACGCTTGCAAAAGAAAGACAGAGGAATGAGGAAAAATAAGTAAACAGAGAAAAGCTTCACAACATCCTCCTGAGACTGTGTCATCTATTTTCGCTGCCTGACAAGCATGTTCTTTCACAGCGATGCGCATCAAGGCAGGGGGAGACACAGCAAATACACAGTGAATCAGCGCCATCTCTCTCTTCCTAAATCTCTCTCCTTCACCATCTCCCTCTTTTCTCTCACACACATTCATCTCCCCATGGATGCCATGTCACTGACTTCAAGAGAGGAGCATTTGCATTTCTCTTCCCCTGTGTCTCTGAACTCACATGCTGGTTCACGTGACAGTGAGCGTGAACGTCTGTGCGAGCGCATCTGTGTCTGAGTCTGCCTCTACGTGTTTGTCAGTGTGTGAATATGCATATGCATATAGAGACGCGGCATGTGTACCTGCTTACAAGCATGTCACGTTTGTGCATTTGCATGTTCGCGTTTGGGCTTTCATCACTCCTTGTTCAACAACGGGGTGCATGCGCGCGTGTGTTTGTATTTTGACACGTGTTGTTGATTGTCAAGACGAGATGCTCTTTAGCCAAACATCTGCATGCTGTTAGACATGCAGCTTACAGCAGAGACGAACAGAGTTTATCTTGTTAAAAAGGGTGTATTCCAGCAGAGAGCCTCGAGGCAGAAGAGAACACATAAAAAATATGAAGATAAGCAAAGTTGTGCATCTTTCCATTATGCACGATTCTAATGTAAGGATCCCAAATGACTGTTCGCAAGACGTTTGGGAGGTTTGCAGCCGTCTGTGTGAATCTCTAGCTTCATAAAAATTGAAAGGATAAGCTGAATGAGAAACTTGGTCTATAAACTGTTGAGTTCTCTACCTTAAAGGTCAAAAAGGAAATGCATAAAGATTAGTAGTCCAGGTAAAATATTACAACGGCATAACTTTGGGCATCAGGTTAAAGGAGAAGAGGTGTGTTATTGATGTCTTTGACCACAGTCACTCAGCAGAACAGCTTCAGTGCTGCTTGCCATACTTGAAAGTCTCCAACTGAAACTCCACTATGTGCACAAACATTATGTCTCCAAAACATGCTAAATAATGAGACAACTACTTTAACTGTAAATTAGAAACAGCATGCTTCTTTATTCGGAACACACACAGAACTTTGAGCAAGTGAGAAGTATAGTATGGGTCTAAGTACAGTGTAGAGCCTAGAAATGGCCCCAGGCTACCATTTTCCTATTCAGAAGTCTTAAACAGTAAATAAATACATAAATACAGTGTTAGACTCTCTTATTTCTTTATATTTTACATCTAAGGAGCCAGAATTTCTTGTAATTTTTTGAATTGGTCATGACCAATATTTCTCCAGCATTTCTGAAGGTCTCTCAAACTTTTTCTATGGACATTGGCTTCTTTTTAATACCAGTGCTTGTACTTTTGATAAGTCACTTAAAACTGACCTATGAATCATTCAGTCATACATGTACCTAACTCAAGGGATGCACCAGTGTTGTGTCTACACAGACCGAACAACTAAGCAAAGGACCATCTTTAAATTGTATCTTTAGGCCATTTGTTACAAGCACCGTGTTATAAAAACACACAATTTGTTCCAATTTCTTTAGTTGGATCTGAAAAATGTCAAACACAATTTGACAGGCATGAGATGGTAGTTTTGTGCTGACAAGGTGATACCCAAACAACACTTAGCTGAAAAGTTTATCTCTTTATGAGTTCTTATAGCAGTCTGAAATCCATGTCCTTATGAAACAGGAAAAAAAATTCTGAAAATACTTTGCAGAGAACCTGAGAGATGTATTTAGCCTTTCAGTTAATCCATCTACTGTTCATTAAAGGCTTATCAGAAACAGTCTCAGTGGAAGGGAGGCTGTCAAGAAGCCATTTTTATGGAAAGGAAACAGTGAGAAAAGGATGAGGTATGTCAAATTACACAAGAAATATCTGTTGCCGCTAATTTTTCCACTAAGTAATACAATCTGGAAAGAATCTGATGGCCAACACATTCATTTTTCAGCATGGCAATAATCCCAAACATACTGCCAATACAGTAAAACCATACCTAGATAGAAATGTACATAGTGAAATACTGTCGGTATTCCAGTCACAATATCAGTCATTGATTGGCTTCCCCTGAGCCCAGACCTCAATATTATTGAAGCATTGTGGGATCTTCTTGACAAAGAGTAGAACAAAAGACAGCCAACATCTTAAGAAGAGCTTTGAATGTCCTTCAAGAACCCTTGAAAACTATTCCTGAAGACTACTTAAAGAAATTACACAACAACCTGCCTAAATGACTTCAGACTGTGCAGAAGAATAAAGGTGATCGTGCCAAATATTGACTTTCAACCTTGTTAGAACTACACAAACTCTGTTTTTGCCTTATATGTTGTATTTCCACCTATTTCCCATTTTCCTGACAAAATATAAAGAAATAACAAAAGATATGACAATCCCAATGACATGACAGCAGAACTATGGTAAAAATATTTTAGTACTTTAATACTAAAATAAAGAGTACATCTTTTATACCACTAATGTTTCACAAGAGTTGACCAGAGTCAGCCAAATGCAGGGCCGACATAAATAGAGACGTGCTGTGATTAACGTCATGGTTTTGACTCAGAGAAGAGGCTGAGTAGTTCAACCTAAAAAGGATGATACATACGAAAGAGATGAAATTAAAAAGGATTTCTCTTGAGTATATTATCTTACACACCTCTTATTGTCCTCTGGACTGACTTTTTGAGTTGAAGTGAACGCTCATTATCGTGGGAAGAGCATAAGAAGGAGCAGAGGCGGGAAAAGGAGGACCTCTCAGACATTCATTAGACTTCACATGAGTGCAAACACTCGTGACTAAAAACATAGGCTAATGAAATGTATCATAAAAAATTTATTTTAAGTCAACTCCTTGAAAAGCAGGTATTCATGTACACAGCTGTTCTCAACTCGTGTGTGAGCTGCTAAGACAAAAATAGACCCTGTGCTGAGTGTGCAAGACACATGTAACTCGTGTTAACAGAGAAAAAAAACAGGACACGTGCAGTCAGCTCTGTGCATTAGACTTAATGTTGAACATGGTACCCACATAAGGCACACTATATAATGTCAACATTCGTATGTCATCTCCTGTGTTTGAACCTTAGAGCTGACGTGCCCGTCCAGAGAAGATGAAATGGAAAAAAATGACAAGCATCTACCAGTAAGATGTCAAAGAAACCTGCAGTCAGGCAGATGAAAAGTACATAAAATCATATTTACTGGGAATGTAAAAACAAGCAATTACTTCCTGAGTCGACGTCAACTTTTTCTCTTTCAGCAAACATGTGCGTGTCAATTTATCAGAATGACAGTAGCAGATAAAAGCTTTATTTCTCAGAGTTTGGGGGAAACAGACACAAAGTACATGTACGCATACATTTCAGAAAAGGGAAGTGAGTTGAGATTCAAGGACAGGCTGGTCACATAAAGTAAGCAGAAAGTAACAAGAAGATTCGATATCCAGAATACCAATCAAGGCACACTGGTGAAGATTTAAAAAAAAAAAAAAAAAAAAAAAAAAAAACCTCCACGACTCTCATTTAAGATCAGAAAATAAATTGTAAGCATCCCTGTACTGTCTACCAATATAAGCCATTCTCCTTCATTCTAATTCAGATACATGTTGTCATGAACCCCAAGCTGCGTGAACTCCCTGAAAGTCATCAGAAGTCACGTGAAGGTTAGAAACCGACTATCTAACTATGATGTCTTTGTCGCTGTTTGTCTTCCTTTCTTCCTATCACACTTGCACCATCTTAACGACTTTGTGCCTTTAAGCATTCATCAAATCTACAGCCAATAAATCAACCATATCAGCAGGATGTCAACCCTCCTGGTGACTGATAATTTGCAATTCCTAACACAATGCACTGAAATATACACACACCCAAGCCCACACACATATGTCCTCCTTAACCTCGACAAAAAGGAAAATCAACCAGTATAAATGTGAGTGGATGACAGCAGTTAAACTAGATTTCCAGCTGGGCGAGGCAAGAGATTACTTGGACATGGACCTCCAGGGACCATGCAAGCTTTATGCTACTTAAGTGGAGTGCCATGATAGTTTTAATTGAAAATTTGTTTGCAATTTATGCACCACTGATGGCCAATAACAACAGACATTACTTAGCTCTCAACGTTGTCTCTAGTTTTTTTTACCTAACCCTGGAGGGCAATAGATGAGGGGAAGGGTAGTTACATTTATGCACATACTATTTTGCACATTCCTAAATTAAAGTGTATTACACACAGTAAACTTGGCGCAAACTGGTATCCGAGCACTAAAAACAACTGTCCACGCTGCACAGAGAGTGGAAAGACACGGCGCTCTCAGCGGCTTATCTTGGCTGTGCACCCTCAAATTAATTCAGTCAGTTATCATGCTACATGTGACAGTAAATTAAAGTAACTGTAAACGCAAGAGTGCAACTCTCTGGAGGTACACTTGAACAGTGGGACTGAAGATAACAAAGATACCTTTGCCTGCTATGAAGTTTCCTAATGAGGAGAGTAAGAAAAACAAAACAACTGGAGCTCTTGTCAGCAAGATGTCCAAAAATACCTCCCACATAAAGTGTGTAGCAAACGCCCAGACACATAGCACTCAAACACAGCACTCCATTATGATGTTAACACGTATACTGTACATGCAGGGAAAAAGCACAAAACCCCTGAGCTGCTTGGAGCATTTGATTAAACTGTCATCTGCAGCGGCAGTTGTCCGGGCCTGTTCTGCACTGCAGTCTAATGGCCATTAGACTCAGCAGTAACTGAGGGTTGTAGAGTGAGCAATACTGATGTACCCTTAATGGAGATTTCATTGTCACTACTGGGAACATCGTTAGGGTCTGCTAGCTTCACATAGCAGTGACATCTAACCAATTACTGTGCTTATGAGTCCAATTAATTAAGAAGACAATCTGAGTTTGGGTGAGAGGCATTTTTAGGCTGCGCAGGGGAACATGCTACCAGAGAGAGTTATGGTGCAGGAACAGGTGCACTTATTTCCCATCAGAGTGATTTGGAGAAGAAAATCCACTGGTCTACATCCTTGTGTGTGTATGCTTAATGGAGGTCAACAGGGTTTTTGTGACACAAGCTGACATAGTTAGCTGAAACCTGAACTGGCACTGAAAGTAATCAGTTAAAATTCATAGTCTGCACAGCAAGCTGTGCCATGTGGGGGGGAATTCATAAAATGCTTTGTTACTCTTATTAACTACATGCTTCATTGCCCTTTCAGTAAACTAGACTGCTTTCTTTGCTAATTCAAAATTAAAGGGGAAAAAACATGTCCCACTGAACATATATTTATAAAACAGCGTGTCTAAGAATTTGGAAATAGACTGAACTGTCTCTGAGTTTGAGTCTAAATTAAATATTAAATGTAAAGTGGTCTTAAATTGCGATAAATGTCTGAATTTTACCCAGTAGTTTGGTTGCAGAATGGATAAACTTTATGTCCTGTATTTGTTCAAGGTTGATTTTGTAATGAAGGCAATTCAGACGCGTTATTGGAGCTTGTGGTAGAAATGGCAAAAAGCCGCAGCTTTTTTGGAGTAGTAACAACCTTATTATATTGCTGAAGCATCTGCACAGAAAGCATGCTAATGCTAGCCAAGAACCACGTAACAGCCGTAAAAGCTAGTTATTAAGTAAAGTTCTGCATTAATTTTAAGAAAAGTAATGAGTAATGTGGAATACAGTACTTTTTTTGAGTAACAACCCCAACAATGTTGCTCACTGTGTTTATTTAGTGACTTCCTTGCACATGTTGTTCCTGATTATCAGCTAACACCAAATGTG
Source organism: Perissodus microlepis (assembly GCF_051167445.1). Lineage (NCBI taxonomy): Eukaryota > Metazoa > Chordata > Actinopteri > Cichliformes > Cichlidae > Perissodus > Perissodus microlepis. The sequence goes on along the minus strand of NC_140470.1, from coordinate 21,553,499 downwards.
CTATCGCTCGGAAAAAGTTCAAGTCACCAGTTTTGCCACTGAGCACTGCTGAAACTTGCTTGAATCCAAAATAAACTATGTTATTAAGCAGCAACACTGGCACCCAGGATAATTACGGTAACACTGCACTCACATAGCTAATGTCTGTTTCATGGGACGCTGATGGATGTTTCTTCAGGGTAGAACCTATGAGGAAATGGTAGAGCAGAAATAAATGAGAAGGAGGAGATATTGTATGTCTTTTGTTCTGGGCTTATTTATTTAAAGCCGCTTTAATAAGCGTGTGGAAAAAATAGTTCATTCACACACAGACCTGAATCCGCTAGTAAGAATAGCATCTCGAAAGTTTGCAGAACCATCACACAAGTCAGGAACACAAGAGCATCTGTCAAGAGAAAGTGAATATCTCCTATAGGACTGGATGAGGCATTGGTTAAAATTCACTTTAAACACTGAATCATGTCTGGGCCCGGGAGTGCCGATCTATACACCATTAAAGAAAGATCTTAACAGAAACTGGAGCTGAGTGATTCAACAAAATGCTGTTCAAACCGCGGAAGTACCTATTGATTGATAGTTGGCCGAAGGTGTGAGGACATTTCAGACTAGGGCATTTTGCCGACTCAGCGGGAGAGAGAGAGGTGACTTTTTCTTGGCCGTGTTTTAGAGACGTTCCCATTCGCCAAGCAATTTGGCAGCAAGCGGTCACTAGCAAATGTAACTAATCACCTCATGTTTGGCTCTTTTTTGCCATAAACATTTTATCCAGCAGCATTTTTCTGGACTTGACTCAACTTCACCACAGTCATGAACAAAATTAAATGGCTTAAAATAATTTTCAATTCAAGCTAGCAACGGAAGCAAAGGGAAGACTGCTGATTGGCTGGTTGACTGTTTGATACTTGAGAGGTTACTTTCATCCTTAATTAGCCTATTATTGGTTGGCTATGCTGTTATTTACAAGGTTTGCTATTTAGCTCGTATGTTACTGATTGCCATCTAGTTGTTTGTCCAGATATCCGCTAATTTCTTTGGATTTATCATCGTTAATGACATGTTTCTTCCTGTTGTGGGCAGGAAAAGGTTGCCTTTTTTTTTTTTCTTTTTAGGCTACTGATTAATCACAGTTCTCTTTTTGGATTACACATTACATTTATGAGGTCAATTCATGACCTTTATCAAATGACAAAAAGACAAACTTGTTTTTAAAACATCTACAAGAGATACAGCTGCAATGACTATTTTAGTTTTCACTGATTCTACCAGTTGTTTTCTTCTTTTTTATGGTTTGCCTCTAAAATGTCAGATAAAATTGAAAAATGACTGTTATAATTTTCCACATACCAAGGTTTGGTGTTTTGGCTTTTGTCTCACAGTCCAAAATGAAAAAGATGATTACTTTTTCACTGATTACACAAAAACATCAAATCTTTACAATTATTAATTTGAATGCCAACAAATGCTTCTAATGTCTGATTTTCACTGGTAGTACCTACACTACTGAGGAGTGTAAGGAAAATTACAGAATTTTCCCGGATGGCTGACAATGGTGAAGATAAGACAAGAAAAAAATCATTTTTGTTCAATATTCCTCTCAGGTGTCTTCTCTGTGTGCTCCAGTTGACCAGAGAATTGATTGCAGTTTGGCAGGAGATGCTAAAAGAGGTGTGTCTCCATGATGATGAAGGCAGCGCTGATTCAGCAGAGATTTAGAAGGGTAAGGTGACTCATTTCTAATACTCCTCATGAGTGTTTTATTAGTTTAGTTTCAGAGATCATTAAAAATAATGGATGCACCAAAATGGATCTTGGAGGTTTTGCTCAGTAGTACAGCCAAATACAGTTAATGTCATATACCCATGCAGCCACAGCAAATTATTGTAGACCACTTATCTCAGTCTATTTCCAGTAGACTTTAAAACTGAGAGTGGCTGCTTGCATTGCACCAACTTTCCGCAGCCCAGAGGGACAAGCTTTGGAGGCTACTGTGACCCATATTAGTACTCTGAAATTAGTAACCCCACTCTGTGGATGCAGTAAAACTGCTGCAGGAATGGATTTTTTTTTGATCAGTTCTATAATTTTACTCAAGCAGAACTCTGAAAATCATCAAACGTATAAGTTTGAACTGCTTAATTCAGTGGTTGCTCAAATAACACACAAAGGACTTCTTTTAAATGTGCACACATTGATTGATTTACCAAGCCAACATAAGCTGAATAATAAGATAAAAGAATTTCTGTAACAAACTAACAATTGTGTTATTTTTGATGCATATGCCTGTGATTGTATGGCTTACTCCATTTTCCCCTGCTGTATAGTAATGTGGAAAAAGATAGCGTGATGTGTGACTGTTCCCTCCTCTACCCTTAATGCTGCCAAACGAGGTAGTTAAAAGACAGTTAAAAGAGAAAGGTTGATGTGTTTTCTGATCTTCAACAGTAACTGACTGTTTTTTTAATTTAGAGTTTGGTTGTGATTTGTAGTCTCCTTTATCTGAAAATGGAACTCCTATCACCTGGATAACTGCAAACATTCATGTAATTAGATGCTGTAGCAAGCTCTCTCTGCCAATATCAACATATTCCCACTTGAAAATGTACTGAAGCAAGTAGTCACACGCACATGCTAACATGTTATTGGAAGCTCTTCACTGTGACTAAAGACACAAAGCCCACCAACGTAAACCACTAAAACATTTGTTTACAGCAAACCTAATCAGACACTTAAATCACCCTCACCCACCTGAACATGGGAGATTTTAAAGGAGCTAAGAAAGCTAAAGGTATCAGCGACAAGCCAGCAGCCTCGGTATGAGCAATCCAAGGATAAAATCCGTTTGGAGGAAAATTATGGAAACAAGTGAAGAAGAGAAAATTGGTAGAAGTACTATTATGAAGTGAAGTTATAAATATACTGCATAATCTTTATTCAAACTCTATTGCCCTTTTTTATTGCAAAAATTAAAAAAAAAAAAAAACCTGCATTGAAGAAAAGTTTCTTTTTGTTTGTATATCCTGTCAATTGTAGCTCTTAGAAAGAAAATCAGCAAAAATCAGTATCAGTGGGGTTACAAAGAAATCGGATATTGGTATTGAAATAACTGCAATTGTTGCAATTATGTAACTGAATCTAAACTTATAGACTACATTTTTCAACAGAAAAATATATTTTATGCCATCTTAATCAAAAGTTAGCCTCAAAAGAATTCAAAGAATGCACATTTTACTTTACTATAAATTCTAACAGTACACACATTTCTAATAACCTGAGGGTTTATAAAGATTATTGCAGTTTTCACCATCAAAAGGAAAAATGTGTGCTGCCAAAATCACAAAGTTAAATTGTTGACATCCACCAGTCCTCCAAACTTGAACTTTTCCACTTGCTCTGCCGAGTGAACTTAAGCCCTGGGTGTGAAGTTTATCGATCATTCTTGAAAAAGAGACAGAAAGCAGTGACACTGTTTTCCACAGACAGCAGAGCTTAAGTCTTTCTTTGACAATCCATGTGATGACTGTACAATTAAAGGCAGTCTGCAGTGAATTTGAACAATGAAAGGCCAGTAGCCAACGAGTCTATGTAAGGTGAGACTGAGGAAAAAAAGAAACAAGACCTGCCACCTTGAAGTTGCATCCCTTCACCAAGTTACAGTGTACATTGATCTTCCCATCGATTTAAGTTCTAGCTTTGAATAGAGGCTGAAAAGGGGATTTTGTAGACCACAATCACCTCTGACCTTTTAGATTTAAAATGTCATAACTCCATTGTTTCATTCTGTTGGACAAGCAAGTTCTTAATCCTACGTGGAAATCTTGCTTAAAAATGTATTTTGTGAGGTCACAGTGGCCTAATTTCTGGATTAATCCCTGATGCCAAGTGGACATGAGTTGCAAATTTGAAGAAATTCCCTCAAGGCACACTCGAGATATTACTTTCTCACGAAGAGGAAAGACACACGGATGGATGGACAAACACCCCAAAACTATATTGCTATAGACCAATGCAATCACTGCCAGAGAGATATAGAAAACCCGTTGCTAAGTAGATAATAAGGATGGGGTGCTTGGAAGTGAGCAGACAGCAGAGAGACAATACAGAATATCTGCAATATAGACATTATATTTATGCATCATTAATTTAATTTGAATGAAACGTTCTCTGCTCATTCGCAAGAGGCTGTTACAATAGAACCTTAGGAAATGTATAAAAATATGGAGACACAGTGCTACTTCTTCTTAGTTCTTCTTACTGCTTGCTCTACCATCTATTACCTCCACTTTTCATAGCTCCTATATTCCAAAGTACTTGTGCTCTTTTATTTTATTTATTTGTGTAATTTTTGAGAAAGGGTCATAAAACTCCATTTGCTGTTTCTCCTAATCTGGCATTAAAATGTCTGCCTAACTTGTCCTGTGGCTGTAGCTCTTCAAATTTATTCAAATCAATTTATTTTTGCTCTTCTTCCCAGTTCCCCTAATGTGCTTCCCATTTGTTTGTGTCTAAAACACTGACTTCACTGTCAGGCAAATTGCCATCACACCCTGGTAAACATTAATTCATGGCCAGCCCACCTTGTTTAGGGAATGATTTAGCATGTAGCAATGCCTGTTAGTCCTCTAAGAATCACAAATTACTTTTTAGTTGAGGATGTCAGCTGTGTCAGTGCGTATACTGTTGGGATATTTTTGTTGTCATATACTACATATTCGGTAAATGTGATTAGCCCTACTTCTCCGCTGTACAATCAGCAATAGGAATGAGTGAAATGTTCTGTGTGGAGCAATACAATCAGTGAGCTAGCTCAGTATGCTGAAGCAGCTATCAGTGAGTCCCGCCTTGATCAAAGAACAAAATTCTTACTCAAGTATAATAAGGGTAGTGCATTACATTTTATGCAGTATCTCACCTGATTTTAGTCTCTTGTCTTCGTGCATTTTCAAACTTTATTTCCACTTCATCTGCTCTCACACTGTTCTCATTTCCATTCCCTCACTCTCCACCTTTCATTCTCGCCCATTTACAGCCTTGCACCTGAACTTGGGGCAGACAGTGAGGACTCATGGAAAGCTCAGCAGACAGAAACTTTGGATTCCGCTGATTACTTTCTGTTCTCTGGTGGAAGTTGTGCCAGATATTGAAATAAACTGCCAAAGTGTTTAATTAATTAAGACCTTGAAATATTATGCGTATGAGAGGACCCATGTGTACTGAACAGTTCTTAAATGAATCCCACTCAGTTTCCTTTCGCAATTTATAAGTGTGTAAAGGTGCCTTCTTAACAAGAAGTCCAACACTTTTAATTTACATTGTGAATGTTGTGCCCTTTTTTTAAACAACAAATCCCTACAGAATTCAGTGTAAGATAATCTGAGTTATTTGAACATAGCAGCATGTCCATGTCATTACTGAGTTACTGTACAGTCCTACCCCAACCTAGTCGGATTTCTACAGCGTTTTAAAATATGAAAGACCTTCCATAGTACTCTGCATTTGCAAAATTTCGTGTGAAATTTGATGTTTCACCATTAAACAGGAAGTCTACCCAAAGTTTCTTATGCCTGATAAGAGTTGTGGCAATTCTACACTTTATAGTACAACCCACAACTAAGGGTGTAATCCCCCTATTGTAATTAAGTTTCAATTCAACTCCCAGATATTTTACAGGAAGGGAGACAGTCCTTTTGAAAGTTATGTTTGAACAGTAAATGTGTTACTGTTATTTTTTTTTTCATGGGCTTTAGTAAATGAGAACAATCCTTATCATGTTTATATTAGTAAAATAAAAAAAACATTGGAATAATAGAATAAATATCATGCACATCAACGTAATGAATATTTTTTTAAAAGATGTAAAAAAATTTTTAAAAAAACACAATGGCAAACAAAGGTAAGATCAGCACACTCTATATTATGCCCCATGCCCTGAAAAGTACATTATATTTATGAATGTAAGATAGCAAACTACTGTTGTTTTTCTGCAAAATTACCATAACTTTGCAAACTTCTTAAAATTACTTACCCAGTACTTACCCCCTTATTCTATGTGTCTATATATAATAGCATTGTGCATTGTATGTAAATATAATTACATTATAATTTCAAATAAAATACACTGAAATTCTGTTTAATCACAGGGGAATTACACCCTTAGTCACAGGCCCTATTATAAAGTGTTACCAAAATCTGCACTGCTTGTTGAACATATGAGATACAGCAATATCAGGTGTAATTAGTGGATGTCCTGTAAACCCACGAGGGAAATTATTTGCAACTCCTCTGAGCAAAAGCAGCAGATAAGAGTCCAAGCCTGAACACTGCAACCGTGAACCATCCAGACATGTATAAAGTTGCAAGGGCCCAATCGTTTCACCTTTCCATCTTTAATTCTTTCTTTTATGTTTGTTTACATTCACTCCCTCCCCTCCTTTCCTCCCAAGCTGTAGATGTCACAGAAGCATTTACCGTAAACTTACAGTTCACACAGCAACTATAATCTCATTTATACATATTCACACTGCATCCCAATCTCTTTTCCTGTCCCAGAAACAGTGGAAGACAACTGGGTGCAAGTGTGTGCCTTTGCTTAAAAGGAAGAATATATACAGTAGTGATGGAGCTCACAGCTAGAGGAGCCCGGAAAAGCAAGCACGCATTTGCATCATACCACACAGTATCAACAGTAACAATATGTTGCTAAAAATGAGTCATTGCAATCGTGAGCAGTCGTCATAATCTCAGCTATGACTCATGTTTACCACTTAACACATTTCGCATAAAAATATCATCCTGAGAAATAGAAATCGTTAGTTGTCCCATTACGACATCAGAGTGCATAAGCAATGCTGATTCACACCAACACGCAACATACGCATTCAAGCCTTCAACATTTTTAAAAAATAAAAAGCTCCTGGAGCTTTTGCTAATCCAGTCGACACCAGGATGTTCGGAATTTCGTTTTAATTTCAGCTATGTGACCTCAACTCTCCACCTCTCTAGGCAACTTCCTAGTATTTAATTACACTATCTTTTGCTTTGCAAACCCTTACAAAATCAATGTAAATCTTTGATGTAAAAGTGCACTGTTGTCTTTCCAGCAGAATGTTCTGCCTCGGGGTAGTTAGTCCTGAGGGGCCAGCTACGTGTATTGCTATGCATTAAACCACGGTAAATGAAGGACACCACTTACCGGGCTAGTTGTAAAAGCAGTGACTCTTCTCAGGAGCCTCCCCTTAGGAATGTGGCTCAGAGAAATGAATATGCAGCAAAGAGAAAGAGAGGACATTCATGCGCATGCAGGAACAAATACATCTAAAAACTATATCAACAAAGAGCCACTTTTAAACAATGACCCAAAAGTTCTGTAACTCTATACTTTATGTAACCACTGTTACATAAAAAAAAAGGAGAGAAAAAAAGATTTTATGTGGCAATAGATATACAAAAGAAGGAAAGTAGGTGAAACTGAAAAAAATGGCAGAAGGGCTAAGAGATAAGAGCCTGTCATCCTACATAGCATTTAAATTAGAGAAAGGCAGACAGGCTATAAGCTCTCACTGACAGCGACAACAACATTGTAGCTACAGTAGTAAAATAGTCATCTCCATGTTGGGACAAAGATTGGGTTTGATTAGAGACTGATTTCTGCTTATGACTGAACATGTACGAGCCAGAGACATAAACTCAGCACCTCAATATACTGCAAAACATCTTGGAGAACTTAATTTGGCATCCCACTTTTTAGTCTATTGCCGAGGTATCAGAGGGCTCTAATGTAACTCATTTCTACTGTATATTGGAATGCGCTGGAACACAAACCCGTGCCCCTAAGATGAACACGGATACAGATCTCAGACTTTAATGTTTTTCTCATTAAAGTTCAAGAGTGGGGTTTTTGGTGAGGGCAAAATGTTTAGAGCAAACTGCTGTCCTGGATTCTCTTTTCACACATTGCACAGGATTCAGATTCAGCACCCTGGTGAAATCATGTAATTATAGTCAAGAATGAGGTTTTCACTTTGAGGAAAAGCATGCTGCGGGATATTCCATTCCCACGACTGCTGCCGCTGAGGTTGCACTCTTGCATGCCTCAAAGACTTCTGAGGATCAGTCGGTCGTTCTGTGGGAACTTCAGGGTCCAAACTCTCCCACAGATATCGTCCTTAATGCATTCTTACATGTAATACACATACACACACAGTATACACAGATGCACTCAACAATTACTACTAGCTCAGATCTTCGCCCACCCTGATTAAAAAGTGTCAGCTTGCTCGCTGCTCGCCTTTTTTTCTTCTTCTTCTTCTCTGTCCCATCAGTCATCAATTCCCCTCCCCTGACCTAATCCTGAGTTCACATTAATTAAAGAGGGGGCTGGAGCAAGAGAGACAACAAGAAAAAGCCAGTGCTACACACACCTAAGGCTTCAGTACTACAAGTTCACAGCTGGAACAAGGACCGGGGGGTAAGAGAATCGCCGAGTCAGCCAACTGCTTTTATTTCATTTGTGGGTTTCAGACCTCAGGGTTTCCTGTAAACTGCATTTGGTAATCAAATCCATAGCATCTCAATGCCGCTGCCCTCCTTCTCACTTCATGCTCTCCAAAGCTATTTTCTTCCCACTCCCCCTCTCTGCCCTGCCCAGGCGTGGGTCTCATGGATCTGAAGCCATGGTATGTGTCACTTTGGAGTGAAGCTCTCGTAAAGCCTCCGCTGTAAGGAGCACTAGGTCTCTCTCTGCCTTTATGGAAAATTTGATTGAAGAGACTTGAAAGGACCTGTCTGCCAGCAGAGAAGATTCTGCTTGCTGTTCACCATCTGGAAAAGCTCACACCTAGCTAGTTTCTTCTAGTGGTCTGTGGGACTTTGGTTCCATCTACTGGCAGCAGGGGAAACTGCAGGCTGAAGATTGAGGGAACGAGCAGGGGTTTCTTGAGTCATTGAGCGTTTGTTTCAAATCAGTGAAAGGATCATTGTAATGAGTTAGTAACTTGTGACACTTATTGCTGAGTTCTGTAAACAGCCAAGCCATCTGTCTCCTCTCCTCACCGTCTTTGGCACTCTCCCTCTCTCTGCTCTGCAAGCCTTCCACACAAGCCCAACATGGCTCTCCTACTGCATTAGCAAATGCTATCTGAGAGATGTTTTATACATTCCCTGTGGGTATGGGTGTCAAAACTGTTGTCCTTAAAATTAAGGAGTAGAGGTTGAAAGACTGAGATTAGTCGAGTTGCATAATATTACTTTCTACTGAAATGATAGAAGCATTCCTCTGGCACACTGTCTATTAAATCAACATTCAGTCTTAACTGTTGAGCTTATTTCCTCACTACTGGAGTCCTTTACGAACACGAGGGAAGTGACCTTCACTGATTCTTGTAATGGTGTGCATGGGTGATAAACCACTTGACAATTTAATGGAAATAAACAACACTATAAAGTCTCTCTTCTCTTCTCAGGTCTGTCAACTTGATAGCAGTCTAATGAATCTTTGAGTTACAGCTAAGACCGTAACCGTGATGAGAAGATTACGATAATCAAAGGTCGTTAGCTCTTACGGTGCTACATGACTTGCAAATAAAACGGTTTGGACAGGATATGAATTTGCTGCACATTTGCACTCATTACGAGGGGGCTAAATTGTTAAGTGTGCCGTGGTTGCCTGTGGGCCAAATCATGATGGGTATATTCACATGCATCTTCTGGTTGGCAGCAGCTGTCTTCTGCCAATTAGACACTTTGTCTGTGTGTGTGTATGTGTCTATGTTTGTGTGTATGCATGCTTAGATTCATCGCCAAACACACCCCAGTTCCCTTTGCCCCACAGGCACATGCTGCCTGAGCCCTGGCAACCCTGACGGTGTTCATACACAAACACACACTAACCATTAGATCCCGCAGTTTCCCCATACCCTGCCCCCCACTACACCCTGGGTTTCAGTGAGGTAGACAAACAAACACGCACTCTCTCTTTCTCGTCAATCCAGATCTAATACTGTCTAAATATGGAACAAAACTGGGTGAGGACAAAAGGGAGAAAGAGCAGAGCACGGGAAGGCTAAGATGTTATTGAAAATGAAAGAAAACACAGCAGGAAAGGATTTCATATCAGTATAACAGCACGCCTGTGTTGAATTACAACAGATATGATCTCAATAATACGTTGTCAGACATCATTCGTGGTTTGACATCAAAGATTTTAATTGTGACTCACTTGGCGACACATGACACGAAACAAACTGTAGGTTTTTCGTAAGCCAAGTCAGGAAATAATTTTACTTTTTCTCTCATTCTGCAAGCTACTATTATCTGATTTTATGCTGCACACAGCATGAGCATGCAAACAGCAGGGCACCTTGCTACCTTGCTGAGATTTTGGAGGTGTGCAGCCGGCCACCCGGCGCTCTTCATTTAACACTTTACTATGGTTGCACCTCCTTGATCTGCTACACACTGCAACATTTCAAACCGATCCATTGTCAAAAAATGGCAGAAGTACAGTAACTGATGTCTTATTTTATATATTTATTTTTGGTGAAACAGACAGATAAGCTAAGTTCACAGACATAACACATGATATTTCCCTTCTCAATAAAAATCACCAGTTAAATGCTTTTAATGTGAAGCACAGCTGTAGGAAATGCTCAGTTTGTATTGGCATTTTTTTAGGAATGTGACCGCAAGCATAACATTTGTTATATTGCAAAGAAATACAAAGACACGATTTTTCCATATTGGTTGAAAAGCTACCAAATCTTAAGAAAATCCCCTTAAATTTGAAGTTCCACTGATGCTCACACGGTTCTGGTTGGGATCATTCTCAAAGTGGGTGGTGAACCAAAAGCCTTCTTGTAATTCCTTTGGTTCCTAGCACATTGCCGAATTTTACCTATAGTTTGCATGGAAGATACCGACTTGTCTGCAAGCAGTTGAGAAACTTGAAAAAGTGTGACACAAACTGGAAACATAGACAATTTGCCTTTTAAAAAAAGTGTACTTTACCAATAAGACTAGCACATTTTTCAAGGTGCAACTTATTTTGAGCATGAACAGTCTGTTTCCTGTTTGCATAGTGCTCTTAAGTTAAAAAACTGCCGAGTGCTTGTAGACAAGTCATCTACTAGATAACTTCCATATAAACTATGGGCAACTGTGGAAATCTGATAGCTACTATACCAAAGCAAGTGCAATGGGGTTTTCGGTGCAGCATCTTCACTGAAACCAATTTCACCTAGCAACAAGGAGGAACTTTAACCAACCATTCGCTAATTGAGGAATACACTTTTTTCCTTAGGAACCAGTGGTAACCATGGGATCACTCATTAGTTATTTTTCCCCAGCCATGTGGTTGCCAACCGGTCTCTGTGGCTGTGTGAATGGGGCCTAACTGTGGAAAGTGATACATTATAATAGTCTTGTTGACCTTTATTGCTGTGGACATGGCGAAATTCAGTTCTCGGCTTAAACTGGCTTTCTTCACTATTAAATGGTCTTCAACAAACATAATGTAACCACAAACGTATGGACAGTGCTATAGGACATGAATCAATTGGGTTTTAAATATAAACTTTCCAGAGCACATGGAGTCTAATTCAGGGGTCTTATTATGTCTAAAAGCTTTTCGTAAAATAGTCGGATATGATGGCAGTGTTATTTTACCTGCTGCTGCAGGGGGGGGAAAAAGCTTTGTTTACCTCACCTTTAAATGGAAAGAAAATTAGTTTCAAATTTGGAGACAGTGAAGCGCTAAAAGCTATTTACAGACCCTTATCACATACACTCTGTGCAAGAGTACTCACTAATGGTTTTAGTCCATTTTATATGACTATAAAACAAAAAAACAAAGAATTGTAGGTAAACATTCATCAATCCATCAACTGTAAATGCTTATCGTTTAACCAGGCTGACATTGGGCAGAGTACAGCCTTGACAGGTTGCCAGACAATCACAGGTCTGACACCCTGAGAGAGACAACCTTTCACACTCACATTCACACCTACAGGCAATTTATAGTAGCCAATTAATCTCAACTGGATGTCTTTGGAGTTATAGCACCAACAGGAAATCCACAGAGGTACAGCTGAAACTTCACAAAGACAGGCCATTGTTTTTCTTACATGTATACAAAGTAGCAGTGCCATTAATGCCAGGGGTCATTTGTAGCAACAATAAATGTTTGGCATTGTTAAAAAGGAAATCATGAATTGCAGCGAAAAACCACTGTCGTTTCTGCACTTTTTCTGTATATGGACAAAAAGTATTTGATGCCCAATACACTTGACTTTTAACCCCAAAGAAGAAATAATGAATGGATAAAAGCTTGAGTGCTCCTGAGTCGGCTTGCCAGAATACACTCTTAATCCCAAGGCGAACCATCAGTTGGACAAAACTCACACAAGCAAATGTGTGTGCACTAATAAAGATTGTGTGCCAGTTTTGACAGCTGTGTTTGTGTGAAACCTTTGGGCACTGGGACCTTAACCAGGCTGCCTGCCCATCCCTGCTGTTGGTCTGGTTCAAACTGATGCCACGCATGCATCCAAAAAAGAAAATGAACACGAAAAACAACTCAAACAACATCGAAATTTTGGACAGAGTCAAAAATTATGACATTTTCTGCTTCTTAAAACGCCGTTATTCCCCCATAACAGAAAAAGGTGACCACCAACCAACCAAAAACCGCCATCTCACAAGAAAGAGAGACCCGAAAATGACAGCAGTCGGTTGGAAGGTCACAGTCTGTGCACTACATATCCATTTGAGCTTTTTGGCATGGCGATCTGCTATGATAATGGCTGCCCGGAGGGGGAACTGGCTGGATGGATGGAGCTGTTTTAATCTCAGAGTGGTAGACCTCTGTGACCTTGTCAGGAGGTGTCCTAGGTCTGGGTGACTGACGAGACTCCCCACAGGCATGGCACATAGCAGGGAGCGTGACTCGGTACCCTCATGCAGTAGAGACTGGTGTTAAGAGAAAGATGAGAGGCAGAGTGTGCAGAGCTCATGTCTCAGGCTTAGTTACAAGACAGTGAGGAGCAGCTGCAGAAAGTTACAAGATAAGGTCAGTATGTGTCATGAGGAAGAACAAAAAAAAGAAGAAGAAAGGTACTTCTTGGAACGCATCTTTTCTTTTAGCAGTTACTTGCAAGAAAAATCCAACATATATTTTTTTACCAACAAGACTGATTTCTCAGCAACAGGCACTTCAAACCTGAGAGACTACAAGACCGAAAATGGAGATTGTGCTGTAGCCAAGCCACAGTCTTTGAAAAAACAAGCCAACATGGAAGTGGTAACAACTCTAATAACCACTTGAGGTCAACTTCCAGAGTAAACCTTAAAGCAGAAATAAAGATGTTCCTAGCCTGGTACAAAAATTGGTCTCTATGTATGTTTACCTTTCATATGGGTTTTTATTTTAATATAGCTCACCCTTTTTAAGTTCAATGATTGCTATAATTTATGCATGATCAAAGGCATGGTATTTTGGGTGCTAGCACAGACAGCTAAAGCATCACCTTAGGCCTGTTTCGCAGGGCTAGAGAATGGTCAGTGACCCCCTAGCAGAAAGTGTGTACTTCATTGTGATCAGTTTCACCTACCCAGTGACAGCTAGAGACCTTCCTCAGTCAATCGCCAAACAGTCAGAGATTAAACATTTTTCCCATCAATTGGTTGTTACCAGGGGGTCACTAGCCCACCTTTAGGCCTGCATGATTGGGGTTTTATAAATCGATTTAACAGCAACTACCAGCAACCTCCAGCAGCCACAACCAGTCATTGAATAAAAAAAAGCGATTGGTGGTTGCCGGTTTTGATACTTATCAAGAAAGGGAGGCATCAGCTTCACATCCAGCCCATGAGTTTCTAACCCCAAATAGCTTGAGATATTTTTGTAGATCCAGCTTTTTGGAAAACAAGAAGTCTTCATTTAGGAGTGCAAAGTCTAGAAGGTCAAGAAATTCTTTTTGTTGTTGCAAAATTGAGACTGATTACTCTGAGCTACATAAGTTATGACAGAAATGTTCAATTCTCAATCATTTTATTTGGCTCAGTAGCCCCTTTATCTGTTTGTACAGAGTTTATTATCTTTTGTGTTTCTTGCTGTTTAATATGCCAAACCAGCAACCTTGCTTTTTCACCCAGCTCTTAGTAAAATTGTCTTAGCTTTATCAGATTTTCTGTTGCATTCTCTTTCAAAAAACAACAGTTGATAGGGATTTTCAAAGAAATCTGTCTCAGTCTACCTTGTTCTGTTTTTTTTTTTACTGTTCCACCTCCAGTCTGGAACATTTGTGCTTAAAACTTACAAGGCTGTCATCTGACTTCTTTTAAAGGATAACTTTCCCAGTGCAAAGCTGCAAATAACAGGTCTGTGTTATTTTCAAAATAATAATCAAGTCATGCCCCCAATTAATTTCATGAATTCTGGATTTTTAAGCCAGAGTGGTAGATGATGGCATCTTGGAGGATAATGCAAGGGTATAGGTATGTTCACAATGAGGGAAACCAGGGAATCATCTTAAATCATTGTACTATCATACCAGCAGTGTATAATTGTAGACATTAAGGTTAAAGTGACCAGGCACTAGTCAATTCTGGAAAATGTAAAGTAATTAATGAGAGTAATAACAAAAGGTTTTCTTCTCACCAAGCATCAGTTAACTCCTTAATATAGTTTACTAACTAGTTTCAAGTCTGCTGATAAAAACTGCTTTTCCTGTAGCTTTATATCAGAGTGAAGTCTTAGATTAAAATTGTCCCCTTTAATAAAGTTTGGGGCAAGGTAGCGAGATAAAAGAACAGTTGTTTGAAAAAGGAGGGGTTGTCTTATTAGGTCTATACATATTGACCAGATTCAACCTGAGAGAATTTCACACTGAATAATCAGATAACTACCAAATCAATTCTCCTTAATGCTGATAAGGTGAAACAGTAGCGAGTTATGTATGAGAGTAATTATCCCACATCAGTGTAACGTAAAAGAAGCTGGGAATACTTGGTCTGACCATCACGTCGTCATTCTACTGATGGGTATCTTGGAGATAGATTATTTTAATATTTAGTTGGCTTATTCTACTCGTGAATTGCTTTAGCTTGACAAGTTTGATTAAACCTCTTATATTTCATGAGGTGAACTGAAGTTCAGAGGACACCTGATTTATTCACATGATATTAAGTTAAGTGGAAACAAAAAAAAATTAAAGAGAACAAAAAGAACAACACTGACAGCCATCAGCTGCTACCCCTCAGCATCCTAGCACATATGGTATAAATTTGAAACTCCTATGTTGCTTTGTTCTCATGTTATCACATTCACAAACTTGGGTGTCCATGCCACCTGCATGCCTGGTGGTGTGATGACAATAAAAATGACATACCATACAACACTGAAAAGTATGTATATGGAGTATACTTTCCCCAACTTAAATAGACCTTTTCTTTCTGCAATAAAAGTATCCAAAAAGCCTTTTAAAAAGAGCCATCCATGCCATCATCACAGTAAGGAACAGTATGCCCTAACAATATGGACATCCAGGATGGAAAGTGTGGCCAATTTTCTTCACTTCATTAAAGATTTCCTTACATTTTATCAGTGCAGCTGACACAATGGGTGCCAAATGAATGAAACCAGTCGTAGATATTTGTTTAATATGCACACTGACATTCTGGTTAAAAATGACTCCAAGATTCCTCACATTGTTACTGGAGGCCAAGGTAATGGCTTCCAGTAATATGTCTTTAAGACATGTAGATTACCTCATTGATCAGTATCGTCTGGCTTCATAGATGAATAAAGCTGGGTATCATCTGCATAGCAATGACAATATATGCAGTGTCTTCTAACAATATCGTCTAAAGGATGTTTGTATAATGTAAAAAGTATTGGTCCTTGCACAGAACCCTGTGGAACTCTGACTAACCCTTGTGTGCAAACATGCACAAACTGGAAGCAGATATGGTTCAAACTAGGGCTGGGCCATATCATACCGTTCACGGTAATACCGGTATAATGTTGGGCAACGATTAGAAAATGAAATATCGCGATAGAATATGGGTAAAACGCGCATGCGCAGTGCCTTTATTTTCATACGCACATGGCGGGAAAAGCATGGCGGCGACGCAGAATGAGAAGAGCGAAAGCGGATCGTTGAATGAAACGGATGAACCAGAATTGGTTTGTAAAAATGCTGCAACTTCAGTGGTGTGGAACTGGTTTGGCTTTCATCCGTCAGATACACAACAAAGCACTATTTTTGGTAGCGCATGCTAGCGGGCCGTCGTTATTACCGTGTTTTTTGGAAAATACGGAACACTTAAAAATCAATCCTTTGACAGTGCCCCTTATAATCCCGTGTGCCTTATGTATGAATTCTGGTTGTGTTTACTGACCTCGAAACGATTCTATGTGGTGCACGGCGCTCGAAAATCTGTCAAATGTTTTAGCACGACTTTGCTAAGCTACGAACCCACACCACTTGATGGATTGTCGGAGCATTACGGCTATTGTAGGCAGGAGCCTCGCGGAGTGATACGTACTGCGCTTCAACATAATATTACCGTATTGTGTGTGTATAACCTCTTTTTAAGTTTTGTGGATATTATACATGGTTATGCTGAGGATATGTTGGCCAATTTCCACTGGAAATGCCTTTTGGTTAAACTGTCAGCAAGGATTTGCATTTGCACTGTTAAGTTTTTATATAACTTTAATGCACATAAAAAACAGTTGCTTGTTTAAGTGAAAATACGTTGATGTTTGTTTGGTTTTTTTGCACTAATAAAGTTGTGGAGTTGTAAAGTATTTTGTCTAGTGTCAATTTTATCATCAGTTATATTGTTATCGCAAATTTTCAAATGTATATCGTGATAAATATTTTTGGTCATATCGCCCTGCTCTAGTTCAAACCACTGCTACAATACCGACGGTGTATTCTAACCTCCATAGTAAAATATTATGGTGAAAGGTATGAAATGCTGTTCATAACCTTTAATCGAAATCCTGACCGAAACTCTTCAAATAAACTATTCCTTCACAAATGTTGTTTGACTGCTATTCTTTCACCCATTTTTAATATAAATCAAAAGTTAGAAATCAGTATAGAATCAGCTGACACAGCTGGATCAATTAAGTGCATTTAAGTAATGGTGCCTTAAGAAAGGTAGATTAATCACATTTAAAATTGAAGCGTTAACTAATGGAGAAACTTTTTTGAGTAGCCTTGTAGGAATGGGGTCTCAAACATGGTGAAGATATTGACTATCTATCTATGGAGCTATGTGTGAAGCCAGTATTTTCTGAATGTTAAATACAAACTTATTTTGGTGCCACATCACAGTGACTAATGACAATATACAATCAGTCAGCTTGTAGCAAAGAAATGGCTCTAACGAAGGTAACAAAAATATGATGCAGACAGCAAGGCAGAATATTTTTATTCATACAAGCACACAAAGAGAAGGCACACAGAGTGCTCTTTTTAATTTATGTCTGAACTACACTTTCCCCAAAAGACTGAACCTGCAATGCGAAAACAACCTTTCATAACCCCAAAGCATATTCATGCAGT
Source organism: Perissodus microlepis (assembly GCF_051167445.1). NCBI lineage: Eukaryota > Metazoa > Chordata > Actinopteri > Cichliformes > Cichlidae > Perissodus > Perissodus microlepis. The sequence goes on along the minus strand of NC_140470.1, from coordinate 21,535,929 downwards.
GCAAAAAGCAATGTCTGTCTGGTAACCTGGCAACTCTCAGCAAGAAAGGCAGGGTGATAAGACTGAATCTACTGAAAAAACACAAAACTTAATTTCCCTCTACACACTCATGAGCCAAAAGATATGCATATTAAACTATTTTGGACACACTTAACCTGTAAAGGAACCACAAAAACAATGTCAAATCCACTCCTGAGACCATATTATAGCAACGCCAGCTCTTATAGTATGGTCTCAGGCTATTTCTTTAGAAAATGAGTTTTGGGAGCACAGGATGGATGGAAAAGTCAATTATTAAATAACTGAATGATGTATGTGGCATACAACAGCTCAGTTTGGCAAAGCAGCAACACATCACATCCTCTCACTATTAATGTAATGCCAAACACACTTCCATGTGTCTTCACATTTTTGTGCAGGAAAGTTGGTCAGCAGACAGGAGAGCCTTGAGACTCATGTCTGCTCTATTCAGCCACTCAAGTGCTGGTTACGCTGTGTTGTCTTTGTCCCCTGGCACAGCTGTTGTATCACAGCACTGGCAGAGGATGGGTTGTAAGGATGGGTAGTGAGTGCTGTTACTGTCTCCCACCTGTGTCTGTACTGGCAGGTTGGTTTTGGCATACATTATAATTTTGCCTCTCCTCTGGTTCATGTTTTACACTGAAAAATCTTGCTCTCAATTTGTTCCAAATGTGCAGATTGAGCAAGTTGTTTTAAGCTGTTCCAGTCTGCCTCCACGGTACTGCAGTAAAGCCCATGCTGTACTGTGAAGAGGCATCTAAATGACGTTGACGAGATTTTATAACGGCGCACTGGATTGGCAGCAGGTAAACAGAAATGTGAGACAGGAAATGATGAGACAGATAAGTAGATTATATGCCAAATTAATATCAATCACAAGATCCTCAGGTTGCACACCAATACCTGGACCCCTGTAGAAAACCAAGAAAATGCAGCAGGCATTCGAATTACTCGAATTTGAGAACTACCTTTCTATGAGACATTCATTGGGATAACACTGGTGTTACTGCTGATTATTGAACACTGAAAGCAGTCAGGGTTTGGCTTAACACGTGCTTACACAATTGACTCAGGCCAACAAAATAAAGGAAATCCTTTTCAAACAGCTATCAACAATTCAGCAGCTCTGGTGATTTAATATGATGTTTATGTCTATAACACTGAGATAATTATATGGCACTGTGTCATTCACGATTGTGAGGCATGAAATTTTTCTTTGCATTTAGAGATAATTACAAGAGCAGTGAACAAACGATAATGCATAACGAATAATGAGAAATCAAGTCACAACTGCTGCTGAATGTTAATCTGATCCAGGCGCTTAACTTCACCTACACATTCACTCATGCCTAATCTCCATGTTTGCAGAAGAGGAACAAGAGTAGGCAGCTGCATGGAGCTTTTATCAGCTCTTTGAAAGTGACTAAGCTTGTTACAGCAGGGCCAGGAAAGCACAGCTTGAATTGCTTCTAAATAAATAGATGTACAAACAATGCTGACATTGAACATACTGCTACGATTTTGGAGTAATTTTGGCCAGATTGCACCGACCAATATAAAACGAGTTTGGCTGTTCAGACCAAAATATTCTTTGCTAAAAGCAGTTGCATAACTGCAGATATATTTTTTTCCATTCCTATTCATTATGTGTGTGTATATAAGTTATTATATAAGATTTCTATTTTTTAGCAATTTAATTCTCTTCATTCTTTTCAAGCTCAGGTATATTTCTGCATAAACTGAGAGAAAATCATGTTCCCACTGTGGGCAGGCAGCAGGGGCAACACATTTAGAAACCCCATTCACACCTGTGAGCAATTAAATCTGTGGGACGAACACTTCAGTGAAGAAACCACCGTGACAAAGTTGAGAGTTAAAACTGCAATTAAACACCTCCTGTTGCTCCTTCAGTAAAAGCCAGATCTAAACCACATTTTTAATGATGCACCCGAGTCCCGAGCACAACAGCAAAACACACTCAACCAAACATGCATGGTCACGCAGATGTAAGAGAGCAAATTACCGGCAAATCCCTTAATAACACTTAATAAGTCTCAGTTTATATTATCACCTACCAGGGATGTAATGGTTCTCCAAATCTACGGTTTGATTCAGTCGGTTTTGTTTTTTGTTTGCTTGGGTTTCTTAAGTTGTTTTGCTTTAGGAGACAAACCCATCATGCGGTTCCATAATGAAGGGCATCTGGCATTAAAAAAAATATATAAAGCTGACAATACTTTATTTTGGCCAAGTATCATTCAACTAACTTAGTCCTTAACTGGTATTCTTCACCCTATATTAGCACACATGCTATATACACCACAGAAAAGCTCATAATTTATAAACAAAAAATTAAAAAGTATCTTTATTGAAAAATTGTATCTCAAAGAGGGTATGTTAAGCGATGTAAGCGCAAATAACCATGTGGGCAGAGAATATTTTCATTTTTCTGGCACATTTCACATAATGTAAGTTGCTTCCAGTAACTTCAGGACAGTTTTAATGTCCATGTTTAGTTTAAGACCAATTCACACTTATTCAAATCGCTTGGATCCACTTCACAGTAGACGAACACACTGTCGTCATTCAACGTTACTATGAGTGGGTTCCATCTGCGGGGCAGGATGCCCCGTCAAATCAATGAATTGACGCAGAACATTATTGCACAAAACATTTTCAATGCAAGCTTTCACACTATCAACAAGCTAATGCGAGTCATTGGGGTATGACGCACAATAACTTGCTGGTATAAAACACCATTCCATATTAAAGTGATGGTTTCCAGCTTCCTTGGGAAGATTTTTAAAAAAAAAAAAAAAAAAAAAAAAGACAATTTTCACACCATCCTGTTTAGACCAACCTAACTATTTTTCTTGTGTCAGGCTGACAGTTTCTCCTCCCCCCTTTTTCCCCACAGCTACCCACTTGTCTCTCATTTCATCTTCGTCTCTCTGCATTTTTCTTTTCTTGTTTTAACTAATCTACAAAAACTACAGTAACGTTTACATCTCGTGGATGATTTGGATTAACTGAGCCCATTAAGCTGAAGTTAGTCTTATAATGACTGACAGGTCAAGGCATTTAGACATTTTGTAATACAACTCTTCAGCTTTTGCACTAGTACCATTGTGCAACCAAATTTCAGTTTTCCTAAAGCATTTATCAGCCTTACATAATTTCTTACTTTACAAAGTGACTCAAAACTTGATATTTGCAATATTTATTGATTTCAATGTTAAGTTTTCCATGAACAATGACCTACAATTTAAAAAGAAGACTACTAGACCTCGGGGGACACGAGTACCTAGGTTGGCTAACCATTTGACCTTGACCTTTGACCTTGTTAGTCCAAGGTCAAAGTTTACCTTGAAAAAAAATTTCAAGAAATCATTTTAACGCTTTCCACCTAATATAATTTTTTAATCCTCATTTGATTTGAAGCACAGATCACAATCAGTTATTTAAGTTCAAAATATAATTAACAAAGCATAAATATAGCTAGTGTGATGTACAGTATATTCATCTGATACAAAACGCAGTGATCGAGGTCAGCAATCAGCATATGACTCATACATAAATCCTGGCTGAGAATAGAAGCACTGAATACTTTCTGGAACAGTGAAAGCCTTCATATTTATGCAAACATGTGGCACAGCTTCATATCTATACATTATATACACGTCACTAACGAGCAACAGCAGGACCCCCCTACTCTGTATGCACCGTTCAGTGCTTGGCTACCAGATTTCATTCATTGTGCTCAAGGTTAATTGTTTTCTAGGGGAAACACAAATGACTTGTAAGTAGCATGTTCATGCAGCTGTTGGTACATGTTTGGGTTTGTGTGATGCGCATTCGCGTGTGCACCAGTGTCAGAATGATTTAGCATCACAATTAACAAGCAATTGTGAATAAACAGACATGCATATGTTTACCCATCTCTTATGAATATATATAATATGTGGCAAAAAAATAAAATAAACCTAAGTAGATGCCCAGCTGTGTTTTCACGTGAATAAACAATCATCCACGTCGGCCACTCAAATGGAGGCACACATATCGGCACAAACAAGAAGAAAAAAAGAAGCACAAGCACAAATCAGGAGGGATTATGTCACTGTGAAACCAGTGATGAGAATTTCAAGGTTAAGGTCCAAATTATGAGGTGGCAGTTTGCCCACTCAGTGACCTAACAGCCTACCTGGCACATTAAATTATTTTTATGAAACATAAAATCTTAACTAGCAAACATCTGTCTATGCATTCTTGGTTCAAGCAGTCCCTGGAATCACTGAGCAGTGAATAATGAATGTGTATACCAGGGTTTTTATAGTAAGAATATTTATATTTTATTCTTTTATTGTTTTAAAATGATACAAGAGAATGTAGAGTTTTGAATTTGGGTAAGCTAAAAAAAGAAACTGATAACAAGATGTATATGAGGCATAACGGCAGATCTGAATTTTGCAGACCTCTTTTTGTGAGTCTCCTTGGACAAACAGCTGCAAGCTTTTCGCTCGATAAAGTCTTGTTCTGACCAATTGCAGTTGTGCATATGTAGTGCCCTTGATCTCAACTGAACAATATCCTTCCAGTAGACATTTGCATTGTTAATCTGACTATGGAGGTCACCTTACTGTGCAAAACCCTTTGAATCCAGAAAAAAGAAAAAAAGAAGAAAAAACAACAAACATATTTCTGATTGTACTCCTGACCGAGCACCAACTTTCATCTTGGACACTGTAGACAGCTGAAAACAGCTGTTTGGATGGCGAGTCATAGCTGCAGAGCAGGTTGTCATGACAATGATTGCTGCCATGGGAAACCCAGGTGAGTTTGACACAGACACAGAAGTTGTGCAAGATTTGCTTTTAGAAAACAGACATTTTACGGCTGTTTTTACACCTCTGCATGTTATATTTTTGCTTAAATCAAACTCAAGGAGCAAACTCAACAAACCATCAGCAGTTGTTTTAACTGTCTTGCATATTTTTCTCATGAACAGAGACTTCGGTGAAGCACAGATAAGTCATTTTCTTTGCAGGGAGCAAAGGTGATTGAGTGACTGACGGATTGACGCAGGTTAGAGTGGCTGAATGTTTTTGCAAGTTGGGATCTAGGCGACCGTGTTTACAGGACGACCTCCAAACACATAAATAGGAAGGTGATGGACAAACTGGGTTATGTAGTAAAACTAGCAGATAACAAGGAGGGCCTGATTACCACCATGATAGTGAAAATGATGTGGCAGAGAACAGCTGCAACATCCAGCCTTTAAATACCCAGAGCTTGATTAGTCAACTCGGAACAGCTGTGGAAAGGACAGCCCGAGCTGGAAGCCTCCACCAGAAGGTGGGCCTGCAAACGACTCCACCTGAGACTTAAAGAGGAAGATTAAAGGAGGAGAGACAGAGAAGGAAAAAAGGGAGAACCAAACCCCATCCCTGCCTCATTTTGCCAGTTAGTGGAACAAAAGTTTTCACATTTGCAATGCTGCCTTGTGGTTCACTGTGAACAAGAACAAGATTATTTCTGTGATGGAAAAAGCAGAATTTGTTGAACTACAGAGCAAAAGGTAATAACTGAGTGTAAAACAGCTCTATATTCCATGTGTGTTGCTACACATCCACGTTGCATTTGTACTGCTGAAGGTTAATTGCAATCCAGGGAAGGCACAAGTGGTTTTGTAACAGCGATGTCTTGCAGGTTGCATTTTGTGTGCGTGTGTTTTTGGGTGTATATGAGTGTCACACTAAATCACCATCACAATTACCATCCAGTTGGAAGTAAACCTGACATCTAAGTGTATGTTCTTCTCCTGCAAGTACACACGCACACAAAAACAAACCCACGGTTTTACCATCAGCAGTGCTGCCCGAAGCAATTATGAAGGTTATTATGGCCCAGTTGCGAGTGGCATGGTGGTGCTTGTGTTTGGAGGCTGACTCGACAGGTGAATTCTTTATTATTTTGACTGCTGGCTACTGAAGTCGAACAAATAAATACACAAGGCGCACACAGGCAAGCACGCACACTCACACATGCCCAGACTGCCGGGCCTGACCTGACAGCCGCCTACCCTGTGGTTCCCTGCCAGGTCAGACTCGTTAACTGTATTCCACAGCCATTTAGAGCCACTTAGTGCAGGAAACCGCTCCCTCACTTTCTCTCCATCTCTGGTGTACCGCACTCCGTCACTGACTCACTCACTCTCTTGCTCTCTCTACCACTCTTGTTTATGACAGGCTTTTCCCCTACCATGAGTTTCTCCCCCATTGACCAAGTTCTGGCCATTTAGCAAAGCCTATTAGGGCCCATTGTCTTTCGTGTGCAATGGCCAGTCAAACCATCTCAGCCTAATCAGAGCGCAGGGAATTCATCTCAATCTTAAGTGGAGAGAAGTGTTTGTTTTTCTCTCAGACTGTCCAAGAGGCAAAAAACACACACCGCTCAGCTAAACAGCTCCACAGAGACAGTGATAGGACACTAAATTGTCAGCTTTCAGTCCATTATATTCAGACAATCATAAATATACAACTGTCACACTCCAACAGCCTGCAATCAATCACATTTAAGCTGTTAGAATATTATAAGCAATTGTTACTGAGTTGCTCAATGATATGCAGGTCACAGCGGGATGTGTTAGCATATGTGAGTGTAGCTGTCAAAATTAAGCCGTATTTTGTCACTGCTAACTGCCACATCTGTCACGCACACACTTAAATTGAATTGATCATGCCAATCAGGCAGTCAGTCATTTAGAAGGATAAACTGCCGGGAAGCCAGCCCAAAAAAAAATAATAATAATAATAAATCAGGTCAGTAAAGTGCCAAGCCGGCACACAAGACTGAGCAGTGCCACAAAACAAACCAATGCATAAAGTGAATAATGAGTTAACAAAAATATAAAGAGAGACACGCGGAAATCAATTATGTTAATCAAGTAGACAGTGATTTCCTAAATTAGCCCTCCAGACATCCATTTAATCGATGACAATAATTGAGATCCGTAACTTCTTTACAGCTTCTACATATTCCAAATTCTACGCTGGCCTCGAAGGTTTGACAAATGGAGGAATTAAAACTTAAATATGGCCAAATGCTGAATAAAAGTGGAGATGACAAGCCAGGATGCTCAATTACTTTTCATTAGTCATGTAATTTGGTTAAATGGCCTTGGGAGTGGAAACCTTTTTATTTAATTGTCTACAAAAACTACAGAAACATTTAAATTTTGTGATCTGGACCAGCTGAATTCAAAAAGCTGAGATTATTTGTCTCATATTGGCTTGTAAATGTAGGTATTCAGAGATTTTGTGACATTGCGCCACAATAACCTTTCCAGTGGACTGGTGCAGCCCGCGTTCAGTTTTGCTACAGCATTTATTTATTAAACTTTCATGCGGTCTTACTTTACAAAGGCTGACAGTGACTGAAGACTTGATATTTGCTAGATAGATCGATAGATATTTCAATATTAAGTTTGGAGTGAGCATTAACTAACAAATTTGAAATACAGCATATCAAAACATTTATTCAATGAAAGCAAAATGGAGCATTAATGTTTCTAACTGCTGTAAGGTAGACTAGGCTAGTATTAAATGGATAGGCTGGGGGGTCTGCAATTACTAGAAAACTGCTGAATGGAGATGAACAACACTCAGCTAGGTCGTAGTATTTAATCCAGGGGTCTCAAACTCCAGTCCTCCAGGGCCGGTGTCCTGAAACTTTTCCCATGTGTCTCTGTTGCAATACAATTAGTAGGTCATTAGCGAGACTGAATGCATGCTGAGGTGGCAATTCAGCCATTGGATTCATGTTATAGCAGCTCATGAGTGAATGAACATGGTGCAATAAAAGTACTTTTAGAAGTACATTTTTCCAAATACTTAAATTTACTGAAGTAGCGTTGGTGGTTGCCACTTCAGCATGCAGTCAAGTTCTACACTCTTGCTAATGACCTACTAATTTTATTTAGGTGTGTTGCAACAGGGACACATGGAAAAGTCTCAGGACACTGGCCCTCGAGGACTGGAGTTCCCTGATTTAATTGATGCTCAGTTGGTACTAAGGGGCTTACCCAAAGAAATATCACCTGCACCATTACACCGACACCAGCAACCTGAACCATCGACACAAGGCAGGACAAATCCATGCTTTCACACCAAATTCTGACCCTACCATCCAAATGCTCCGAGTTGTCAAACCAGGCAATGTTTTTTTCAATCTTCTCTTCTTCAATTTTTATGAGCTCGTAAACTGTAGCTTTAGTTTCCTGTTCTTGGCTGTGTGGAGTGACACTGAGTGTAGTCTTCTGCTCCCATCTCCATCAAGGTTTGAAGTGTTGCTCAGAGATGCAATCATGCCTTGTTCAGTGTCACTCAAATCACCTTTCTTCCCGAATCTAATGTTTGATTTGAACTTCAGCAGGTCATCTTGACCCAGTCTATTTCTGCTAACAAGCAGTCGGACAGCAGCCAAAAACTGTATATTTTCCAGTAATTGGTAGCCTTTCTGTCAGACGTTAAGGTGTACAAGAGAACAGCAACAGGGGATGTAAAATTTGTAACAAAATGCAAGCAACAGCTTCTGTTATGGGGCTATGAGAAATTTACCAAAAATAATTCACACTAAAGTAGGCAAAACAAAAACAGAGTAGTTCTCTTCAACTGAAATGTATTTTTCATGCAGTTTTGCTGTTACAGCACAACAGTCATAAAGAAACAAACCAAATCCAAGATAGTATAGTCTGATACAGCAAGAAAGTCAGGAAACTGTAATGCAGAATAAAGAAAATTGAGTATATTTGATCATAAGACAATAAAATTCCTATGAATGAAAAAATAAAATAATGGTCAAATTTAAGTCATTTTTTTAGTTGTTTACCAATCAGTTTCTTCTCCTATAATCTTATTTGTACAGTTTCATCAAACCATGGAGCTAGAAATGCATGACAAATATGTTAAAGGGACATGCTGAATTCTCCTTCTAACCTATTAGCCCTGTGCTGTCTTTATTGTGTTCATCATTGTTTATGGGCAGTGACAGGAAATGTCACATCTGTCACCTATTATGAGGTGCTAATAAAATTTGTGTGAATTATTCTCTCCCACTGAAGCTGTACCTCTCTAAAATAAGTTCAGGTGTGCTAAAGAATGGCACATAATCATGCAGTATTCACTCCATTTTTTTTTTTTTTTTTTCTTATCATCATAGCCTCTCCGATCACAAACAGTTCCTCCCTTATTAATGCAACAGTCATAACTGAGCTTCATTCATTTTGAACAAATCACAGCATTCTCAAGAATTTTCAAAACTTCCCAAATGTTACCGGCACCAGACCTAGGGGAATCTGGACCGGCAGCAAGTGGCACACAGGCTAGAGAGCAAACAAACTGTGGATTAACAGAGAACACCGAAGTTAGCGTCTTGCTCAGGCCGCAGTTCATTTATTTCTGCAGCATATACACAATACAAATCACACTAAACCATGCATTCTTCCCATAAAATAACATATTTCATAAACAAAAGTTACAAAAAGTAGTCTCTCAAAAGCAAAATAAATATAAACTAATTCAAAATAACTTTACATACTCACAACTTAATCTGAACACGTACGGCTAAAGCATAACAACATACCAAAATAACCCACCTCACATTCGCGCCATATACTTTTGAACATGGCGTCCCCCGAACGCAACACAACATAGCGGCAGACGACTGCAAATGTTGTTTCACCAACTTACAGCTTTCCCCTTAACACATGTACTCAGTACTGCTTGGCTAACACTAAAACAAACACTACAACACATTTTCTGAAGTCGCGGGTTGCCACTGTCATAGCATATACTTATAGTGCTACGGAACATAATAGCATTATGCCGATGATACATTAATGCTCATTACAACAAAATACCACAAAACGACATCATCACAATCATCTCAAAATATGGCCGAACAGTTGTTACTCAACTTACATGACATTCAGAACCAGTTTGGTAACATAAAAGTTTGTTTGTCAGTACTTGTGGATTAATAGAGAGGACACCGAAGTTAGCATCTTGCTCAGGACGGAGCTCATTTATTTCTGAGCTGCGCATGCGCAGAGCCTGTAGCGAGTCTCTGGTAGTTCCACAGTAGTGCAAGAGCACCATCTACTGGCATAATGAGATATAACCTTGGTCTGGCAACGCATAACAATGTCAAAATAAGTCACAATAATAAACAAAAATAAGGGGGTATTTGGTTTCCTTACAAAACTAAACATGTAGCCTTTTCCAACCTGCTACACAAACATAAATCCCCCCACAAAAGCAGCATTGCTGATCGGGTTCACCTACAAAGCCAGGCAGTCTATAATAGTTAAATTACAAGCATCAATTAGTATTAATCTACCCATCCATTACTGTTCAATTCATCCAAATCATTGAAATTTAATCTTTTATTAGGTGAATATTAAAATGCAGCAGGTTCACATTTGGCATCCAGTGTCTGACAGAGCACTGTGACACAGCAACTGAGATAAACTGAGGAACATATATAAATCCATGACTAAAAGCACAGTATATTGTCAGAGCCAAACAGCCTCCAATGATAGTGTGGTATAGTGAACAAAGATATGCAGCAGGAGGCCTGCACCGGGATGACTATGTATAAATTAAACCCAATTTCAAACCCAAACTATCCCCCGTTCCCAATCTCATTTTAGCCCAATTTTAGTGCAGGATTGCATGTTGAACCACAACTGAGGAGGTCATAATGCATGATTACCTGTCGGAACAATCTGGTTCTAGTGCCAGTGTCCGACATGTTGTCCAAAAACAAATGCTGAATACATTTAGAGTTTGAACTATAAACAGTTTCCTAACTTTCAAAAGAAATGGCAGTCTATTCCTAATGCCTCACAGTCAGCAACAGCAGAGCGTACCCTTTTTACTTGCGCTTTTATGCCTTAAATGTCTTGGTAAAATTTGTTTTGGTGATTTATATTTACAAAATAATAACCATATAACCCTCCATATTTTTTAATTTGTTCATCAAGGCTGTGGAAATCAATCTTTCTCAATCAAAGAAAGAAACTCCAGCCTTGTGAAAGCATTGAAGCAAAAATTTTGGTCAAATCTCTCTTAGCTCGATTCATCTGTATAGTGTAAATAGAGACATTGTGCTGCGGAAACATTAAGTAATGTGTAGTGTTCAATGCTGGCAAGCAGACATGTGCACGCCGAGCATCAGAATAGGGGAAGAAAAGTGATTTAAGTGATTTTGAACATGGCGTGTGGTTGTTGGTGCTAGACGGCCCAGTCTGAGTATTTTAGAAAAGGCTGAATTGCCAAAGGAAACTTCAAATAACTATTCTTTACAATCAAGGTATGCAAAAGAGCATCTATGAATGCACAGCATTCATTTCATATCGTATTGTGGATGTGCCAGTGTGCCATATTTTCAATGTATGACTAATAAAATGGCCACTTACTAAAGAGAGCTGATTTTTCCAGAGACTTCCTATGAAGAAATGATCACGTGTGTCACGTGATTAACCTAAAGCCTGTGTGAATCCTCAGATACATTGTCAAACAGGAAACCATCCATTAAAAATAAGCGCAACAACCATAGAGCTAATATTATTTTTACAAGTGTTTAGCTGTCAGTTCAGTTTTAAAACTATGAAAGCATCATAATACAGTTGTCAAACCATCGCTAAAAGAAAAGTTAGCTAAGCCGCTACAAGGACTTAATTGGCCAGGCTCGCATCAGACATGCTGACATGTTGTAGCAGGAAAAGCAGCGGTGTAATTAATAGGGCCTCGGCGGCTGTACTTCTACACTGCCACACACAGAATAATAAACATCATTGTGGTTATTAATTACACCTGCTCTTTTCCTGCTATAAGTCAACATGCCTGAAGTGAGAAAGACAATTTGCTGGCATTATAAATATACACGTCACAAAATACATTAATTAGAAGGCAGCTTGTGAACCTGTTAGCACAAGAGGCAACTAACGCCAAGCACTAGGTAGTGATGGGATGATTACTGTCATCTCAACCAATAATAAATCCTTCTTTGGAAAGAGATCCTGCCCAGAAATATAAAGGAAACGCTAAAGCACTTGAGGATGACAACTAATAACATGATAACCCCTACTTTACCTAGCTAATTAAGTGGAAGGCAACAAACTGTGAGAGGAAAAGTCTGGACAGAGTGCTGACAAGGTCGGAAGTTCATTTTACTCTAACGTTTGATAGCCCTTTTTTTTTTCAGTGGCTGGTAATGGATGGAGCAAACAATCCAAGGGCTACTTTTTTAAACCTCTGTATTTATATGCTCATTTTTCTTATTTATTTAATGGTGGTAAACAACTTGGTTTCAAGCAGTTTGTATGAACACTGTAAGTTCAGCGTAGGCATGGGTGTAAAATGATCACTGCTGGTATCAAATAATTAGTGAACTCAATACACAATAATTGCGTTTTTCATTCATGTAATAAATCATATTGTGGTTTGATGGGCTTTGTTGGATATCCCAGCAAACATGGCTGAAACCCCAATATCATCTCCCAGGGTGCAACTGCTGAAACATATCTGAGCGATGTTGACATCGTTTTCCAATGAGGTCTAGTCAGACAATGTTTTACATTTACATTTAAATTAAGCCATTTGCAGTTATGTACACAGGATTTCTGTCTCATTTGTTCCCTATTGTCTGCTGTCCCCAACATCAGCATAATGTAGCTTACACCCAGGGACCAGGACTGAACTGGTAATCAGGCATACTGGGTAGCTTTATTTATTTATTTATTTATTTATTTTGAGCAATTATGGTGGGCTGCCTGGATCAACAATGCCATGGCTGATTTTATTTGTCCAGCCCTGCCAGGGACAAACTAGGGACAACTAAAATGTTAATATTGATGTAAAGTCAAGTATCTCAGTAGGATAAGAAACTGGCTCAAAAGCCTGAGATCACAAATATTTTGTTTATTTCATTTTTATTTGATTTGATTTTTTTATAAAATCAACAAGTACCTCAAACCAATAGCAACGTTGGTTGCGTGAAGACACGGAGTGGAAGTCGGGAGCACACGGGGATGTATTATTGTTGCGTATCAGTTCCATCACTGTAAATAAACGCACTGCTTGTACATAGAGCACTGCGCCTGGGTCCTCCTTCCCCACACCCCCCACGGTTTGCCATGCCAAACCATGACATTTACTTACACTGAATGTGCAACAATGAATGCAAATGATGGAATTGTGAGTCAGCAGATCATTGGGCTCCAGATCAGGCAGTTCCACAGAAAAATATTCTCCCCCTCTCAATAACTTTTCTGGGGTCACCTTCATCAGATGCACAGATGAGAACAAATGGGTAAGAAAGGAGTATAAGAAAACACTATGAAGAGTGGGGCGGCAACAACACTGACTGTTTTCTGCTTAACGATTCAGCATAAATTGAATGTGATCCCTCTCCTTAGGTAGCAGCCAGCTGAGTTAATTGTCAGAGGTGTGCTGGACTGAAGGGCAGGAGGCAAAAGGACCCGCCCCTGCAACAGAAGGTGTGGTTAATCCAAACACACACACATATACACACCTTAATACACAGACAGAGGAGAGGAGAGAGAGACGGATAGAAAGGATGAGCCAACACAGGAGGGCTGGAGGACCGTGGCATTAACTTTCCATCCAGCCATTCTCTTCCGCTTCTCCTTGTCAGGGTCACAGGGGGGGCTGGAGAATGTCCCAGCTGTCTTAGGGTGAGAGGCAAACACCCTGGACAGTCTAACACATAGAGACAGACAACCATTTGCACTATGGGCAATTTAGAGTTACCACTTAACCTAACCTCACTAACTGCATATCTTTGGACTGTGGGAGGAAGCAGGTGTATCTGGAGAGAACCCAAGCAGACACAGGAAGAACATGTAAACTCCACACAAAAAGACCCCGGCCTATTGGTGGAATTGAATTGCTGTGAAGCAACAGTGCCCTGGCTTTAACTTTAATTTTGGAATTGTTTTTCAACAATAGATGTTGACAAGAATCCTCAACTGAACGTTTTCAGTCTCTAAAAGTTCTCTGCAGTCCTATTTTTAGAGCTTTACCAAGAAAGATGTCACTAGCAGTAACTACACTGCTGTATAACCAGAATACAACCAGTTGGAGACCAGTTGCATGGAGTCCCCTACTGCAAAGAGACACATCACAGACCAGTTGCATTCATCAAGACAGGCGAGCTCAGATTGATTGCAATGTTCTGACAATCTGTCTGCAATTATAAATAAAATGCCAATTATTTGCAAGCATTGCCCCATCTCTCAGAGAGTGATGGATTGCTGTGTGCCACATCTACTTGCAATCAATCTCCAACAGCAAAATTAATCAGTGCAATCATTTCGCATTATTCAAGTATGACTGAGCCCTAAAGCAATCAAATTAGAATTTGAGCATTAGGAGCTTTAAATCTTAATCATCAATACCTTAGACAGAAGAACCTTGTCATATAATACCTACCTAATCATACATACATACATACCTTATATATTAAGTGGCCAGTAATAAATACCAACAATTCAACTTTTACAAGAAGTTATAATTTGGCTTTACAGAAATTGGGTTAGTCCATATTAAAGCTGGGTTAGTATGAGGACAATTAAATGCTACAGTAGATATGGATATCAACATTAGTATAATGATAATAGTCATATAACTGCTAAATAAATGTGCACTACTACGTAACTAATGATACTTAGAGTAATTAGGTGAGCACTGTTGCAAGTACAACTCAAGTAAAATTGTGGCAGTGGCTGCATCGTTGCACTGCCAGCAACACTTTTATTAGCAGCCACTACACTGATCCAAGTACTTGTGGGTCTCTTTTCATTTCTCATCTTTATAATTTTGTGTTTTTATTGTTGCACAAAAAATGAAAGGTCTAAATAGGATCGTACATCTCTATTTTTAACATCCTTTGGTTTTTTAGAACTTCTGAAGCCAGACAAGTGTGTCCGATTATTTGATTTAAAATGTATTTGAAGGCCAAGAAAATTTAATAAATAAATCAGATAAATTATGTAATTAATGAAATAGCTCAAAGAAGCTTTTACATTATACAAAAAGCTTATAAGAAATTTTTACTTTTATTTGAATCAAATTGAATAAAACCCACCGTTAGTAGACAAAATGGTTTAGCGAAATGAATGGTGGAAGACATTTGGCAGCTTACCTCGCTTTGCAGAGCATTAGATAATTGTAAGAGTTTTTCTTCCAAGTGCTTCATGTGGAAACTTTGCTTTCTCCCATATCAACTGATTTATTTAAGCACCTAGATAGAGATAAATACCACTGGTACCACTGTTGTCTTTGCTGCACCCGTAGAAAAACAGGTGAAACGATGCCTTTTTTGGAACAGTGAAGAAAAATCCTCTCTTCACAGAGTTACTGTTCAATCATGTAAGGGGTGAAGAGCCTGTGTGCTTTTCTATTGATTTCCTATTTTCTATACTTTTTTCCACCACTCATTGGCTTCATAGGGAAAGCCCATACATTCAGTTAGAAAATGGTGCCCCCTGCAACTTAGGAGAGTTTATTTATAACCACACTAGATTCATTCCCTTAAGCATATTCACAGGGTGGAAACATAGCTTGATCCCTAGACCTGCTGCTAAACAATTGACTTCCCACTCTGTAAGGATGTGTAAATACCCACAAGGAAATGAAAAGAAATAACTTGTAAGAATTTCCTGTTTACTAAAATAGTAAATGTTTGAACCGATTTCTAATTTTTCTCATATGTTCATATTATTTACTTACAAATGTGATGAGTAAATCGTAGCATTTAGGAAACAAACTGGCTTTTGCCTTTTCTTTTCTATTCATTATACCTTGGTAAGTAGCTGGTTGGTGTTTTTTAGATAAATCTGTCACTTCCATGCAAACTACAGGTGACTGCAGACATTTTCTAGACCAGAGTAACCACAAGGAGGTTTTTGCCCACTGGTTAGGGAATACACATTTTTCCCTAGCAACAAGTGGGTCAATGGGAGAAAATTGGGGTCACTGACCACTCTGTAGCCCTGTGAGATTGGGACTAACAATCATTTTCCTTGGAGGTGCCATCGACTTACAGCAACCACCTGTAACCAGATGGAGAATATTAATTTTTCCTTCGCGATCGGTGGTTGCCAGATATCACAGACCAGTCTCTTAGCTCGGGGGCCTTATTCGATTAATCCTGAATTGTCAGCATGATAAAAACTGTTCTGTGTACATTTACACTGTGTGTGAATGGCCGGTTTCTGTGTGTGTGTGAGTTCATGCACGTATTTGTGTGCGTTTCATTTAGTGTAGAACTACATTTATGCACTGTCAATTAGCATATCTTTCCTTTGCAAAGTACTGTACTCCTGAGGCACCAAGCTCCCCAATATTTCACACATGGGACTATATCACAATGATTTAGGGAAAAGGTAAAAAGCTTAAATGTATATCCAAAATGTTTGTTTTTCTTCTTTTTGTTTTAAGGATGCAGGTCCATTTTTCAGTACAGCACCTGCTCTCAGATTTCTTGACTGGTCAGCCTCAGAGTGTCATGCATGTATGTCAGACATGCAGGAAGAAGCACAATAGCCCCTCGGGGACAGTCCTGTTTTCTTTCCTGTTTCCCTCCACACCTTAGACTTCAGACAGTTTATGGCTGACTGCTATCATGGGCTGTATCAGCGGGGACCTGGCTTTGTCGAGTGATGTCGGCTGAACCACCTACAGCTCAGCGTCTCTGAGAAAGAAAAAAAAAAAAGCTGGAGTGGAGTTTAGGAGAAAGGAGACCCCCTTGTCACCTGACTTCATGAAAGGAACGGACGCAGAGGTGCTTGAGGACTTAGATACCTGGGAGACCAATGCCTCTCATCTCTTTTAAGCCTCTCTGGATGAACACAGGAGTAACTTTGGCGTCAGACTGTTACCATTAAAGGGCAACACTGAACACTACAGGAGATCCTTCCTCCCAGTGGTCATCAGTCTGCACAGCTCCACTCTCACTGCTGGACTCTGACAAGGATTATTATCTTGCACAGCAATTGCGTGCTTCAAACTCAGTCCAGTGCTGTTAACACTTTCATCGCTCAGATTTATTTTTTTTATTTTTTGGCGGGGGAGGGTATCAAATCTACTTGCTGTGTAGTGCATCTATTGTCATAAAGCAGCTCATAACTTAATGATCCTGCTTTTAATTGTTAATACTTCACAGCGTGGCTCACGCTTGTTAAGTGAATAAGGAACATATGTAAATGACGAGGAAGGGAAATGCTGGCGAATGATGGTTGCAAGGAGGGAGGGGCTTCTATCGTGGCTTCTGAAGTCAGCAGATCCTCATGGACTGCTATGCAAAAAGAGAAAGAAGAAAGAAATGGTGTGCAGAATTTACCACACACATTTATGTTGACAGAAAGTGCTTGTTGCATGGTTTCTGCATGCTGCAGCTAAATTATTAATACATTTGTAACATTGCAACGTGAGTTTTTGCTCACCGTCTGTGATTTATATGTGACTATAGTAATCTGTACATTGCACTGTCGCTCACACAATCCTCTTCCAGGTTCAATAATACTAAAATCCCTTTTTTCATGTAGAAGAAGGGATTGTAAGAGATTGTAGGGCAGATTGGGGGGCCTCAGACTGAACTACACAGCACACTTGGATTGCACGTCATGTTGTTTTTGATTGATTGACACACAATTTTACACTATTTTTCCAAAAGTATTTGCTCGTCTGCCTTCGCATGCATATGAACTTGACGTACATCCCATTCTTAATCCATAGAGTTTAATATGATGTCATCCTACCCTTTCAGCTATAACAGTTACAACTCTTCTGAGAAGGCTTTCCACAAGGTTTAGGAGCATGTTTATGGGAATTTCTGACCATTCTTCCAGAAGCACATTTGTGGTCAGACAATGATGATGGATGAGAAGGCAAAGAACGCAGTCTCAGCTCTAATTCATCCCAAAGGTGTTCTATCGAGTTGAGTCCTGACCTCAACTCCAACGAGTTGAGGGTGAGGCCAGTCAGGTTTTTCCACACTAAACCTGCTCATCCATGTCTTTATGGACCTTGTCATCCCCAAACTGTTTCCACAAAGTCGGGAGCATGAAATTGTTCAAAATGTCTTGGTACAGAAGAAGCTGAAGCATTAAGTTCATTGTACTGGAACTAAGACGCCAAGCCCAATCTCTAAAAAAACAACCTCAGAAGGCTCTGGTTTAAATTCTTCCACAAATAATGGCATAGTTTTTGTAGGACAGCAGTTCAATGGCAAAATGACAAAGCAACCTTGGTTTTAGATAGGAATATAACCAGAGTACAACCAGTTGGCAACCAGTTGAATCAAGTTTCCTATTACAAAGAGAGATGTTGCAGATGATTTGTGCTCAGAATAACTGTAAAATGTTGGCTGTATGCTTTTATAAATTAGATTGCAATTATTTGAAAACCTTCGCCACTCTCACTGAGATTAATTGCGGTCAGTCTGAGTTGGATTGTGATCATTTTGAGACAGGCCTTCTTCCACCAGGAAACCTGTGTAATCAACTTCTGATCAAAAGTGGTTTCACAGAGGTTGAGCATGCACAACGTTCAGCCTATGGGCACCCAGTCAATCACTGCAACTACTTGCAATTGGTCTCCAACAGCAAAAAAATTGAAAGCAATCACTTTCAAACCACAGTTTTTTCCTAGTTGCAAGGAGGCTGTTGTCCTGTTTTTACTCTAGTATATCTGAGCAAGAAAAGCAACCAAATTAGAATTTAAGTATCAGGAAGTTTACATCTTTGCCATCAGTGTCCTAGGCAAACGAACCTTATCATATATACCAAAAGGCCAAGTCATAATTTAAGTCATAATTTCCCTTTGATAGAAATTAGGCTAGCCATTATTAAAGCCTGGCTTGTATAAGAACAATTTTAAAAAGTCGCTATGGATATTAACATTAGTATAATGATCTGTATAATTGATCAATAACTGTCCACAACTATAATGCCGATGATAGTTAGCTTAATTAGTAGAGCACTGTTGCAAGTACAACTCAAGTGAAATTATGGCTTCATTGTTTCTCTGCCAGCTTACAGCTTCATGAGGGTGCAGCAGTAAAGACGTTTCTGTCACCTGTTTTCTTTTTTTTAATCATACGCGTAATGTTTCAAGGACAGTTGCTTCTTAAGCCTCATTAATTTTGGACTGTCAGCCACAGGGCAATTGTTTTCCCTGCTGAACAGGTCTTCTGTGACAAGGCAACTTAATAATGAGAGAGTGGAGAGAGTGTTCACTTATTCACAAGGTTTAAAGTAAAACTAGGAGACACGCACACACATTCACACATCAGACGAAGGTGAATGAAGCAGCGCGGCCCATCCACTCTCACAGCAGTAACAGCTTCGGTCCTCCACAACACATATCCATCCACAAGAGCAGTTTGCTCGTGCGTCACACATTTGTCCTTTTTGCATTATTCATTCAAATGTGCTCATCTGTTTTAATATTCTAAGATCTTCCCATAGCTTTTTATTCTCTCCCTGCGTCACTTTAATGACAGTGCCGGTGCTGGAATTGAATGATTTCAAACAAACAAAAATTATTATCGCAGCCCAGGCCATTCATTCATTTCTTATTCATATTTATCTGTTTTCAATTGTTCTAGCTAGTAATTGGAAAAAAAAATTGCTGTGATGGCAAACACTTTTGAATACAATAACAAATGCGCTCCCATCAGTGGATAAACAGCAACTTGCCAGTCAAATACTGACTGAAAGCCTGTAAATGCTATTAAATTCCAATTCAGACAATACAAAAACATGAATGTTCCATCTAAAAAGCCTGTTACACAGCTATTGCTTGTGATTTCATTTGCAAATTAGGATGAAATGTGGATTTTTTTTTTTAAACTCTGTCATGATCTAAATTTTCATTAACTGGCAGCAAAGCATTACATCAACGCAAATACTCCCTGGTTGCTTTTTTAGAGTACCACAGCATCTCTGCAGCCACCTCCCTGGGGCCATGGACACCAAGGGAGGGAGTCGTTTAAATCATGGTCTATTTAAAACATAGGCACATAGGAGGCAGGCTGGAGCTCGCTTGCTGGATAGTTGACAAATATTTTCTAAATCTTAAGCAATGACAACAGTGAGCTTGGGGAGGAAGACAGAAGGAATTAAACAGAATAAAAATGAGATGAGCACAAAATAGGGAGGCGCCAACCAGCCAAACATGGGAAATGTGCCCATAATTAAGAAATCGAATTTATTTTATCACAGCAAAATGTAATGTTGGAGGTCTGCAGTGTAATAATTCGCTTTAGAGTCTTATATTCCTCACACTCGACATTATCTCATTATTGTGATCTACAATTTGTGTCTTAAACGACATCTTGTCTGTAAAAAGTCTTTTTTGAGTGTTTTGAAGAATAAAAAAATCCCACCATAAGAAATGAACAGAACAGTTTGAACATAAAAAAATCCAGTTGCTGAAGTCAATGAATATTTAGATTTTACACATGAAATGCCTTCTCACTTCAACCTGACAACATCAGCAAAAGCACATCTGTTTATTCGGTTCTCGGGTCGAAACCACCACACGCAACTCCCACCTCCCCCACCCTCTGTACAAGCTGGATTTCTATGCATGGGCGGGCTGCAGATGTGTCCAACTAACAGGCCAGTAGCAAGTGAGTAAATTCTCAAACAAGTGTGCAAAGGACAAACGCGGTTCCACTGACACGTTCAGTCAGCGTTGTTGAATAATGGATTCTGGCTCGTGAAACTGAATTGGTCATGTTTTTTTAATGTCAGCGTGAACTTTGACCTTGCACGTGCTTTCCTAAAACAAAACAAAACATCCTTCCCAATCAGAAGAGAAACAGGCTCTATAATTATCATTGCAACAACAGATAAATGTGTCACCCAAATATTCACTGACTCGTGAATAATAAGGACATGATTTTAATTAACATTTCTGCAAAGCTATAAAGAGTTCACAGTCAAATTATCAGCTACATGTTAGCCGACCATGTATTTCATTTGTTTTCCTCACGCTGTCTTCTTTTGCTGTAACTACAGCGCAATGCACTCAGTTATATAAAGGCAATAAATGCACTTGGTTAACAGTTGGTTTAAAGATGGCCAACAGCCACTGTTTGGTCGTCCTTCCACTCTTACAACCACTCCAAAATGCAACACTTTTGACTGCAAAAATGATGCATAGCAATTGGCCGTTGTCCAGACAGCAGTTTTGTTTCCTTTAAATGTTGCGCGGGAAAACAAATGTGCAGACTGTATTTTCTTGCGGTCTTAGCTGCCGACATCTCCTCCATTTAAAATTCACATCTCCGCTTCATTTGTCAAAGATGAAGCTCAAACTCTACCAAGTTACGTACAACCAGCTTTTCTTTTGCTGAATAAGTTCATGCTTCAAGGTCAATTTTGAGCATTAAAAGGATGGTATAAAATGCCTCAGAGAAAAGGGGAAGAAAATACTGAAATGGTGCTCATAAAGCCTTTTTGTTAAATATGGCTATGAGATTTATACATTGGGTGATTGATACGATGTTAGGGAAATAAAGGATCCTCTATAACTGACAGAAAACTGTATAAGAAAGTGTGCTTTAGGAAGAGTGCAGGAAGACGCCAATGTACACAAGCTTTTTGCTCAAGCTAAGATGGAAGCAAAACAAAAGGTTCATTGGAGAATATATCTTGAAACTGTTATTTTCCCACAATCCTACTGGGGTTAGCATGAGGACAAATCCAGCAGAAGGCCATATTGAGTTAATGGGCAGAGAAGTCCCTTATCTGTTCAAGTGGGCCAGAAACATTGGATGGATGAATTAAAGCTCAAGCAAAATGGATTTGAAAGTTTAAAAAAAAAACACTTAAGAGATGTACTGGGACGCTGTTTTGATGCGGAGCGTAGATGAATGTCCACAGACAAAGTCTTAATTTGTCCTGATGCACTGTGATGAACTCTATTTTCAGCATGCACTGCTTACTTCGCTACAGCCTTTTACCATCAAACACAACCCCATCAAGAGCATCTGTTGTTTACTGCAGCGAGGAACATGAGAGACACGTGTTCCTCGCCGCGTTCCATTTTTGATGTGGCCATTACTCTTGGTGCCAAAATATAAGAAACGCTGTGGTACATTTTCACTCCACCTGTGCTGATGCCTCAGTTCTTATCATGTTTGTCACACATGAAAGGCATGCCCGCTCATGCTTACTCCACTGTTTGTAAATGGGTGCGCTGTGAGTGAAATGGACAAACACATATCTGTGTGGCAGGGATAATAAAGCAATGTCAACGGCCCGATGAGTGGACAGGATAAAAGCATTCAGATGACTGTTGTCTTTGTAAATTTTTACTTTTGCGCTGAGCAGAACTGATAGAATTAATAGATAAGAATTATGGTGTCAATTATAACCCTGACAGTTTAAAACAATGCCGAACCGAGACAATTTGACATCCTGTCAGTGAAAGCATTTTGCTCTGTTCTGACTATTTTTGCCTGCATGAAACACGGAAACCTCGCACACAAAACTGTAACTTTCCGCCTCAAACTTTCCACCTCGAGTCAGGAAAAATGAATCATTACTCTTCACCTCTTCCCCTCTTTTGGTCACATTCACACCCACGCACTTGTCATCATATTGTGATGAGCTGTCTAGCTTGCCTACAGCATTCTGCCGCAAGTGTTGGAGAATCTTCAAGAAGAAAAGAAGTGCTGATATTTCACCATTTCTTGACCTTGCTATTTTTGACACATATTCGGTGAGCTGTACAAGCCGCCCCACTGGTGGTAAGGCATTGTGCAGCATATCACATGTCTTTTTAGCTTCAGATTTATTTTCTTGAGCCCTTAACTAAACAGTAAGGGTTTTATGAGACATATGTGCGCAACAACATACAAAAAACAAACATACTATTGATCAAGTAGCTTCCAGCTTCCAGAGTTCTCCTCAGGCAATAATCATATTATATTTTGGCTCACATTACCACATTAGCATCATGCACTTTGTGCATGAATTTGTTGGCCTCACATCTATGATGATATGATGAAGCTCTGGTTCCACCTCATCCAATAGGTGCTCTGCTAGATTTAGATCTGTTAACAGTGGAGACTTTTGAGTACAGTGAACTCACTGTCATGTTCAACAAACCAGTTTGAGATGATTTGAGTTTTGTGACACGGCTGCTTCCAGCAGAAAACCATCAGAGGATGGTCATAACTGGATGGACATGGTCAGTAACAACACTCAGATAGGTTGTTGTGTTTAAATGATGCTTAGTTAGTACTAACAAGCCCAAAATATGCCAAGAAAATGTCCCCCTCATCATCACACCAGCAGCAGATGCCTAAACCACCGATACAAGGCAGGGCAGAGCCATGCTTTGGTGTTGTTTACTCTAAATTCTGACCCCACCATGCTAATGTCACAGCAGAAATCGAGACTCATGACAGCAAGTTTTTCCAATATTTTGTTGTCCAATTTTGATGAGCCCGTGCAAATTGTATCCTCAATTTCCTGTTTTTAGGTGAGAGGTGTGGTCTTCTGCTGCTGTAAACCATCTGCTTCAAGGATCACTTCGAAGGTGTTGTGCATTCTGAGACGCTCTTCTGCATACCTTAGTTGTTGTTGTTGTTTTTTTTAGTTATTTTGTCTTCTTCCTATCAGTTCAAAGCAGTCTGGCTAGTCTCTAAACTGCAGAGAACTGCAGCTCACTGGGTATATTGTCTTTTTCAGACCATTTGCTGTAAACCCTTGAAATGATTGCGTGAGAAATCCCAGTAGATCAGTAGTTTCTGAAATACTCAGACCTGTCCGCCTGGTACCAACAACCATGCCATGTTCAAAGTCACATAAATCACCTTTCTTCCTAGTTTTGATCCAGGTTGTCTTTCTTGTGTCTACTTGCCTGAATTCACTGGGTTGCTGTCATATGATTAGCCAGTTGATTAGGTGTACCTGATGAAGTAGCCAGTGAGTCTAAATGCTGCTTTTCAAAGTCAGTCTGGACAGCAAAATTCATAAAATCCTCCCAATGAACCTTGTTTGCATACACAGCAGGATCTTGACTGATCATAACAGCTTCTGTTTTATCTGCATTTAACCCTCCTTGAACATGAAAATCACATTTGTATGATTATTAAAAATTTCCTTAATGTTGTTAATTTGTAGAGTAAAGACTTCAACATTATCTATAAATTATCAAATACAAGCTAAATTGTTCTCTTGAGGACCTGAGGGTGAAAACATATCTGGTAGAAATGTACTATTGCATACAAATGATCTAATCAATCAGACTGCACTTGGCTGGAGCAAGCCTGTACATATCACAGTGATTTTCACTATTTGTGCAAAAGAAAGGCTCGTGTCAAATCACTGCTACATATACATATAGATATACAGGGAGTGCAGAATTATTAGGCAAATGAGTATTTTGTCCACAACATCCTCTTCATGCATATTGTCTTACCCCAAGCTGTATAGGCTCGAAAGCCTACTACCAATTAAGCATATTAGGTGATGTGCATCTCTGTAATGAGAAGGGGTGTGGTCTAATGACATCAACACCCTATATCAGGTGTGCATAATTATTAGGCAACTTCCTTTCCTTCCCTTTCCAAATGGGTCAAAAGAAGGACTTGACAGGCTCAGAAAAGTCAAAAATAGTGAGATATCTTGCAGAGGGATGCAGCAGTCTCAAAATTGCAAAGCTTCAGAAGCGTGATCATCGAACAATCAAGCGTTTCATTCAAAATAGTCAACAGGGTCGCAAGAAGCGTGTGGAAAAACCAAGGCGCAAAATAACTGCCCATGAACTGAGAAAAGTCAAGCGTGCAGCTGCCAAGATGCCACTTGCCACCAGTTTGGCCATATTTCAGAGCTGCAACATCACTGGAGTGCCCAAAAGCACAAGGTGTGCAATACTCAGAGACATGGCCAAGGTAAGAAAGGCTGAAAGGCGACCACCACTGAACAAGACACACAAGCTGAAACGTCAAGACTGGGCCAAGAAATATCTCAAGACTGATTTTTCTAAGGTTTTATGGACTGATGAAATGAGAGTGAGTCTTGATGGGCCAGATGGATGGGCCCGTGGCTGGATTGGTAAAGGGCAGAGAGCTCCAGTCCGACTCAGACGCCAGCAAGGTGGAGGTGGAGTACTGGTTTGGGCTGGTATCATCAAAGATGAGCTTGTGGGGCCTTTTCGGGTTGAGGATGGAGTCAAGCTCAACTCCCAGTCCTACTGCCAGTTTCTGGAAGACACCTTCTTCAAGCAGTGGTACAGGAAGAAGTCTGCATCCTTCAAGAAAAACATGATTTTCATGCAGGACAATGCTCCATCACACGCGTCCAAGTACTCCACAGCGTGGCTGGCAAGAAAGGGTATAAAAGAAGAAAAACTAATGACATGGCCTCCTTGTTCACCTGATCTGAACCCCATTGAGAACCTGTGGTCCATCATCAAATGTGAGATTTACAAGGAGAGAAAACAGTACACCTCTCTGAACAGTGTCTGGGAGGCTGTGGTTGCTGCTGCACGCAATGTTGATGGTGAACAGATCAAAACACTGACAGAATCCATGGATGGCAGGCTTTTGAGTGTCCTTGCAAAGAAAGGTGGCTATATTGGTCGCTGATTTGTTTTTGTTTTGTTTTTGAATGTCAGAAATGTATATTTGTGAATGTGGAGATGTTATATTGGTTCCACTGGTAAAAATAAATAATTGAAATGGGTATATATTTGTTTTTTGTTAAGTTGCCTAATATTTATGCACAGTAATAGTCACCTGCACACACAGATATCCCCCTAAAATAGCTAAAACTAAAAACAAACTAAAAACTACTTCCAAAAACATTCAGCTTTGATATTAATGAGTTTTTTGGGTTCATTGAGAACATGGTTGTTGTTCAATAATAAAATTATTCCTCAAAAATACAACTTGCCTAATAATTCTGCACTCCCTGTATATCTATATCTATATATATATATATATATACATACAGTAAGTGAAGTTTGGTGCAATAATAGATGTGCTTTGAACTTTGATTTCTTGCAGTGACTGTCATGTATTTGGTTATATGCGTGGTCTCCAGGGAATAACACTCCTTTCGTATTAAGCTCTTCCCCCACTGAGCA
Organism: Perissodus microlepis; assembly: GCF_051167445.1. Taxonomy (NCBI): domain Eukaryota; kingdom Metazoa; phylum Chordata; class Actinopteri; order Cichliformes; family Cichlidae; genus Perissodus; species Perissodus microlepis. Next base: position 21,509,716 of record NC_140470.1, on the reverse strand, counting down.
TCCTTCCTTACGCAGACCTCTGCTCCCTTTTAATTTTCCCTGCTTCCAACCCTTTGAACCAAACGTTGGTTCATTCATTAATATTTATTTCCCTTTACATCACTTTGATGGTGGAGCCTTTTAAATGTTTAATTTGGTTCAGGGCCATTAAACAGTAATGCTGGAGTCTTTTAATTCTAATGTACACATTATGCCACAGACTGAACACAAGCTGTGTGGACATAGCCTCTATACTCTGCATCACTGTGGCCAACTGTTTTTGCCTCAAGTCCATCATATATTGATGTTGGTCAGAACCAGTAGGAAGCACATTTGAATACACTGGATAGTTCTTTAAGACCATTTGCAAATGAGAGCAAGTAACCTTGTAAAAGGTGCTTAATGGTGTGAAGAGGAGTATATTAAATAAAAGTGTTAGTGAAAAGCTAAGACTAATGAGAAATTTAAAACAAAATATAAAATGAAAAAAACAGTCTAGTCTGGATTCGAGCCTTCTGGTTGTAAGTCATGTGATTATGCCACCCACCATACCTCAACTCTTCATATTTTGCCTCCAAGGTGCAATAGTCCTCCAAGGCTTCTGACACATTGGCTGCTTTTTCAATCATTTTCATTTCAGTCCTTGTACCTGAGCACTTTCAGAGGAATGTTTGTTTGATAAGCCATTTAACATTCACAAGCATGAAAAGTCATCTAATTCAAGGGTTGAACCAACATTGTGTCTACACATAACAGACAACTTAGCAAAGAATCGATTCAAATTTTGTCTTTACGCACTTTGTTACTAGCAGAACAACAACTTGGCACATCTGAGGACGGTGTACAGTGTGTTCCTACAAATGTGAGGAAACCAGATAAGTGGATGGCCAAAAACTACAGCAGGTGAACAGTATCTGAAAATCATGACCCTAAGACATAGGAGGAAAGAAATATCGGCAAGACCTGAAACAGAACCTGGGAGCTGCAAATGACTCTTTAGTTGATTCATCTACTGTCAAAGAAGCCTCATCGAAAATGGTTTTAGAGGAAAGATGTGCTGTAAAGAAGCAGGGGAGAAAAGGCAGAGGTATGCCAAATTACACAAGAACTGGACTGAAAATTCAGGCCCCATCTTATCTTAATGACCTTGTAGTACCATATCACCGTATTAGAGCACTTCGCTCTCGCACTGCAGGCCTACTTGTTGTTCCTAGAGTATTTAAAAGTTTCCAGGCCCCTCTTCTGTGGAACCAGCTTCCAGTTTGGATTCGGGAGACAGACACTATCTCTACTTTCAAGATTAGGCTTAAATCTTTCCTTTTTGCTAAAGCATATAGTTAGGGCTGGACCAGGTGACCCTGGATCCTCCCTTAGTTATGCTGCAATAGACGTAGGCTGCCGGGGATTCCCATGATGCATTGAGTTTTTCCTTTCCAGTCACCCTTTTCACTCACTATGTGTTAATAGACCTCTCTGCATTGAATTATATTTGTTATTAACCTCTGTCTCTCTTCCACAGCATGTCTTTTATCCTGTCTTGCTTCTCTCACCCCAACCGGTCGCAGCAGATGGCCCCGCCCCTCCCTGAGCCTGGTTCTGCTGGAGGTTTCTTCCTGTTAAAAGGGAGTTTTTCCTTCCCACTGTCGCCAAAGTGCTTGCTCATAGGGGGTCATATGATTGTTGGGTTTTTCTCTGTATCTATGAAGCGCCTTGAGGCGACTTTTGTTGTGATTTGGCGCTATATAAATAAAATTGAATTGAATTGAATTGAATTGAATTGAATTGAATTGAATTGAATTGAATTGAATTGAATTGAAAATTAGTGGCCACATGTCTTATGGAGTGATAAATCCAAATGTGAAATTTTTGGTTCAAATTCTCCTCAATATGTATCCAGAAGGTCAGGAGAGAGCATTCACAGCTTAGTGGAGGCTGTCTGAAACAGCATTTCAGCCAGTTGTGTTAGGGATTGTCAAAACTGATGGAATTATGAATGCATAAAAGAACCATCAGATTTTGATCCACTATGCAAAACCACCTCGGATTGGCAACGGCTTCATTTGTCAGCATGACAATGATACCAGATACACTGCCAATGCATTAAACATGCACCTGGATAGAAATACACACAATGGAACACTATCAGTGAGCAAAATTCCCCATAACATAAAGTTGAAGACATATAAGGCTTCCAAGTTTGGTTTGTGCTGCATTGCTCTCCTCACTTGTCTGCCTTTATACTGAAATGGAGGTCTTGTTAGACCACATCAAACACATGTCCCAGCTCTCTGTTATCCCCACTCACACTCATTTCCATGTCTCTCTAACTGTTGGGCTCAGTTCTTTCCTACTAATGCATCCCCATCTCTTTTTACTTTGTAGTCCAACACATGACACCGACATCAATAGAGGTCCACCACCTTTAAAGAAATTACATTAGGTAAAATACTGCTCAGAGGGAAGGCAAGAAAGGAGCATCTCACAGGAGGTTTATATATAACACACATAAAGAACCACAATCAAGTAGTCACACAGTGTTACACAACCTGTGAAATGTGTTGTATAATGTGTCTGGTTGCTTTGGAGGAGCTTTGAAAAGTCATTTCAATAATGTTGTAAGATGTAGGAGTCATGGCACCTGACAAAAGATGTCATCATGTTACATTATGGAAAGTTTAAGACCCAATTTTTTGGAGCTTGAGCTTCAAAGGTTTCGACTGTCCTTTTTAAACGTGTCTCTGCAAGTTACTGCACCACTGGAGTACTCGCTTTAAAAGTCTGCTGTGTTTATTCATAAACTTTAGAGACTTTTCAAAGAGCTCTACTTGCAGGGAAGCGGTGAAAACATGTTATGGATTCTCTTTGACTTCTCTCTGCAGCAGGAAACCTTTATGTCTTTATTTATATTTTACAGGTGATCAATGTTTTGGAAAGGAATGATTTAGCTTTGAAAAACCATAACCATCACTTACGCTTCTGTTGGACCACATGTGTTTTATGACCCGCTGAAAGTCTCAGCTGGCCTGTGCGAATGAATTCTGTATCCAGTAACTGGATGCAGGAGGTGATCTGGTGGGACTCCAAAAAGATGACACAGTTACAGCAAAATCAATGAAGTCTTTAATAAGCTGGAGTTTGAATGAAACAACACATCTGTTAGAAAATTATATCTATAAAATTCAAATGATTTGTGTAATTACTTCCAATCATTTCACTGTGTGAAATAAACTTACAAATCATCTGATTGATTTTCATTCATGCAGGCCTAAATAAATCTACATGTTTGCAGTTCGTGTGAGGATTTATGCTACCCTGCTTATTAAATGTTTCATTTTAAAGGGACAGCATACACATGGTTTCACAGCCTTTTTTTTCTTCCCCTCAACTAACCCAGGAAAGCTAAATAAAAATGTAGAGATTACATTAAAATGTTGCCCAGTAACAGTTTATGCAGATATAAGTCAGGTTCAAACCTGTTCACTTTTTATTCACAATTTAAAGTTGAGTTTGAAGATCTTTTAGTATTATGTTTACTTATTATAGGCTCAACATATACACTATATACACATCAATTAAAGCTGATATCCAACCCTTCATCCAAAAACACATTATCCTCCAAAAGATTTTTTTAAGTCATTCAAAATTCACTTTGAATGAATATTAAAATCTATTAAATACAGTAGATGGTGTTTTTTTCCTTCATTCTCATTTACCAGCTCTGTGAGTGAATGAATGATAACAGAAGCAAGCTGAAAAAAAGCTGAGGCAGGAATCAATTTAGCGTGGACGAGGGCTGTTAAAGTGCTGTTAGAGGCCACAACACTGTCCACCCATACATCACTTGACAGTACGTGCAGGGTGTGTTTTAAGCTGAGGGTAAGTACTAACAATGTACAGCATACTTTGCTCAGTAACTGTACAACAAGCAAGATTTAACATGCCAAGTTACAAAATTCTATTAGCACTTAAACCGACAACTCCGAGAAAACGTACAATATTAATGCTGGATTAACCTCCGAATAGTAATTTTAACATTAAGCAATAAAACAGAGAAATATCCTGAAGGCAAAGTGGTTAGTAAATCTAATAAAGCAGTTGTCTGCTTCAAACTGTACACATAAGCCGTTCCAACAATAAAAAGACGTTGTATAAAGATCTAATAAAGTCAGCTATAAAATAATTCTGAAGAATGGGGGTAAAATCCCATCTCATTAAGTCACAAAAACAAATAAAAATATAATTTTCATGTAGACACAATGTATCACAGATAAAGTGCACTACGGTGTAATTACTGGAGTAAGCTACACAGCTGGAACAGACAACATGCATTTTGTCTGTCAATGAATTTTCTCGCAGAAAACAACATAATCCTGATATTACAACTAACCCCACACAGTCTAGCAGCTCAAATTATATTTTCACTGCCAGATTCAACAGTTTTTTTTAAATATTCTAACTAAAGTTTTATATAATATATGCAAGCAGAAAACAGTAGCTGTGTTATTTTGAGTGGAAGATGTTTATTTTGTTGGTTTTTTGGCAGGTGAAAAATATGGTTATCTCACAGCTGTGGCTCGTTGCTTCGTGTCTTTTCAGTTCATGATCATTCAGCGTGATTTTGTCACAGAGCAGGTATTCAGGTGTGCGTGCAGACGATACAGTTGTGTATCTGTCTGAGGGAACATTTTCATATTCAAAGCTGTTGCGGTACAGATAGTGTTTGACTTAAATACCAGGGGGAGGTTTAGACACATATTTCAGTAATTTCCCTCATGCGAGCCACAGATATGCTTTTCTATGTATAAGTACAGCTGTTTGTACAGGCAGCATAATAAGATGCATTTTACTATACAGGTCTTAGCATGACCTCAAGCATAATTTCATACTTCCCATCTATTTATCCAGCATATATAAATAGTTGAAAAATGCATTGTGATGATTGAAGCTCCTACAGTACTGTTTCTGTTTCTTCTTCAAAAAGCTTTCTATTGACGCGGGATGAAAGTCAAACTTGAAACAGTCCCTGTAAAATGATGAGGTGTGTAGTCAAGGTGGTGGGTGCCTTCAATTGTAGTTTATACACTTTGGTGCCTTTGTTGTGGTTCATTGCGTAGTTGGCTGCAGCTAGATCAAACACCTGGTGGTGGCTTTGGTGGTGGAGTTTCAGGGTGACCGGCTTCTCCGAGTGTGTTACCCTAGTCATCCTTGAATTCCAAACTCTGAATTGCAGTTTTTCATTCACCCATTGGCCGGTATTACTCAACAAAAGTCATCAAAAGTTATGAATTATATAATGCTCAGTCATTTTAAAATGTAATTTAATTACTCTCTGGAGAAAGTAAGTCGTTACAACATAAAACCCGAGGCACTCCCATACATTGACATAAATATCTGTAATAATGATGATAGACATATGGGTTTTCTTTTAGCCTTTAACTTTGAAGACAAAGCCAACAACACAAATTAAAGTTGAAAACTGGCCTAAGCAGACTTCAGTCCAATGACTATTGTGTTTCTACTATAGAAGCATGTATAGGTAGAAATGGAGGCTACAATGCTACAAGCCTGAGAGCTCATCACCTGTAGAAAATCAGGCTCTGGCTGTTGGGCTGGGGTCAACATAAACTCAGCTTTAGTATCATTCCTCACCAGCATCGTCGCAGTCAGAACTCATTCAGTTGAAGACTGTTTGCAGACCGAGTCAACCACATTTCCATTTGATCACCATCTGGACACACCAGAGTGGTTTTGAACGTCACAAATCTGTTCCCCATGTTTTAGGCCATTTCAAGGGCAACAAGATTGCAGACATTTGCAATAATTTGGGTCATCAATAGTTTTATAATGGAGTTGTTTCTGTCCTGAATGCTGTTTGCACTCAAATTGTAGACAAATCAAAACAATTGTAGTGGCAAATCAAAACAACAGTTAACTCAAGATGCTTTATATTGTAAGGTGAAGATCCTACAATAACAGAGAGAAAACCCCATAAATCGGTTGGTGACAGTGGGAAGGAAAAACTCCCTTTTAACCAGGCTCAGGGAGGGGCACCCATCTACTGCGACCAATTGGGGTTGAACTTTTTAACATGTTACACCCAATATTGCCATTCGCACATGCAATGCAAAGCCCTTTACATACTGCTATAAGTTTTATAAAATGCTTTATATTTAGTATATTTTTCATTTTTTACTTCTTGTGAATTAAGCTCACAAAGTATTTAGTACTCTGACGCTTTACCTTTGCCGTGCACTTCAACAAAACAACCTTAAAATTGAATCAACCTAACATGAGTCATTCAAACAAAAAGGACGACACCGTTATCTTATCAGTTTAAGCTCAGGGTGGAGAACAGAGGATTTCTGAAGCAAAGTTATGCTGATGTTATAAGTAAGTTTATTTTACAAAGAGGTGGAGGACCAGACACTAACTCAACAGCTGCTGAAGGAAGCTTCTGGTCTGGAACAGTCCTCTGTTTAATGAATTTGCTTTGCTGTGTTTCTATGACTGACAGTAAAATATTACAGTAATAAAACATGACTGCTGTTTGTTTTCTTAATACTGACTTTATCTTTGAGAGACTCCAAGATGATAAAAAAGATGCAGGCGAAACAGATGTTAGCATAAACTGACTTTAGTGTGATAATTAGGATCCTGATTGTTGGGGCAGGCATTATTGCACAGCTGTTAACAAAACAACTTGTCTTCATTTTAAAATCGGTTGAATAACAATTATTTGATATGTTGAAGTAAATAAAGAAGAAAGGTCTGCTTACTGTAGATGTCAGTATTTTCTAAGTGTGTGTGTGTGTGTGTGTGTGTGTGAGAGTGTGTGTGTGTGTGTGTGTGTGTGTGTGTGTGTGTGTGTGTCCATCACTACATTAATGAGCACCTTCCAGGCAGGTTGCTGTGATGAGGAGGTGCTCTCCTTTCCACAGAGATGAGAAATGATGGTGGCAGCCCAAAGTCTAATTATAAAGTGGGTCTAACAAACCAGCCGTTCATATGTCTCTCACAGCTTAATACCTCAGAGGAGGCAAGACAGATTTTTCCTGTAATTTTCATTCTTTGTCTTCTGTGCGTTTTGCTTCCTCAGAAATGTCGGAATGCCGCGTGCTTCCCTCCTCCACCTACACAGTAGCCGCTGCAGCTACCTCAGTCACTCCCCGAGAAGAAATAACATCAATAAACAGTTGTCATGGTTTTCAAACTCCACCAACAAGACTTGGTGAAATGCTGTTTAATCTATTCTTTAAAATACACGTGGGAGGATGTTTGTGCATTGTGTATTCTGAGTAGTGAGAATGCCTTCAGACATTCATCAAGAGTAAAACATTGTAGTTCCCCAGGGGTCAAAAAGACTTTCTAAACATAGTTTAATCATAGGAAAGAACAAAAATAATTAGAATACAGTTTAGTCCTTCTGTGATGAGAACTCTGTGTGACTGAAACTAAAATGCCTTGATACTTAAGTCTCTGACCCAGCAAACATGCCCATGCAGGCCCAAACCCCTGTTTATAGGGATGCTCACACTTGCAGATGATTAAGACCATATGGTTAGCCGCACCTGGCTGCTGCTTAATTTTTTTTATTCCTAGTCCAGCAGTGAGTATCGTAGGTTTTGCACAAAGTTCAGTAAAAACTTTATTTTGTAAGTTTTCTTCACCAAACTATCAGAAAATTGAATAAAATACTCAGAGTTGGCAGAGTTTTACTATTGAAACTGATACTCAAAGTTGGCTACACAAATAGAAAGATGTAGCTTTAGATTGTGGTCCCCCGAGCCTGTATAAAAATGATTTGGTTGGTTCTTAACTGAGCTCAAATGTGAGTGTTTTGTTTTTTTTCCCAGCCCTGAATATTTTACGTGGGTATCAAATGTACTTCAGAAATTGTGAAGACTCAAAAATAAGATATAAAATAATTACGATTTAAAAAGCAGCAAATTTCAATCCTGTCTGGCCCTGCAGCATAGACGATTTTCTTAGTACGAAGGTAAAGCTTTGCATGGCTTCACTGGATGCGCTAAAGTGAATGTACAAGAAAAATCACTTGACTTTGTGGGATCAGGTGGGGACTGGTCACTGATTTGACTGATTTTATATGGAACGAATTTTGGAATAAATTCAAAAATCAGCCTCCTGACATGTTCACATTCTGGTGTTAAACTGGAGCAACATCATCAAATTCAGAGCCCCTTCTGTTTTCTTTTCTTTTCTTTTTTTTTTCTTTTACCGCACAGCTTGTTTCTTTTTTGGTGTGGATGTACAAATTTTTCCAGGTTTTATATTCCCCATTAAATGCCCATTATTACTGGGTAATTATTCCCATAGTAGTGCAAGTTAGCAAACTTTGGTTCCCTATACTAGTTATCATTTCATCCATTGTAATCACCAACAAACATCTAGCCAGCTATGTAGCCTAGAATGTCCTTAAGTGACCGGCCGTCAACTGCAAAACAATGTGAGATGAGCGAATCACTTCCAGTGGGTACGCAGCCTGCCTGACCCTCACTATGGTTGCAAACGTCATGCAGGTTTCTGTTTAAATAAACTCAATGACAACAAGGAAAGCCACTAAACGAATATGCGGTGAAGTCAGGCTTCTGAAAGAGGAACTAAGAGGAGAAAAATTCACAAGACAAGTGGAGCAGATAAAAGTAGAAGCTACTTTCAGCTTATAAGGGGTCGCCACCCCAACTGTAGAGGAGAGACACTTGAATAACATAACCTAGCTAGGAGAGCAGCCTAGCATGTCCAGGTGAGTCGACATGTTTAGCAGAGCATAGTTACCAACCAACCTAACCAATCCAGGGTAATGATTTAACAGTCATTTTATTGGACTGCTTTTCCAGTTGGTGTCACATTATTTATAACAATAATGGCAATGAGCTCTGTGAATTTCTTGCCCAGGGCAATGGCGACTCTAGAATCGCCACTGGCCTGTAAATTTTATGACAATCCAAATTGGTGAACTGACTGACATACAAGTGCTACTTTCCCAGGAGCTTTGCTGCTTACATGGCTAGAAAGTCATGAGATTCTACTTCGAAAGAGCTGTGCCTCACATTTTCGGGGTTGTGAATGAGTGCAGTTAACTCCTTATATAAGATGATGAGGCGAAGCAAGCAGATGAGAAACAGTTGGAGGGGTTTGTGGTGCAGCATGAAAACTCAGCAGCTGCAACTCCTCCTTCACTTCGGTGAAATTAGATCAGAAGGCATTTTGATATTTCGAAATGGATGTACAGCTGCTTTCATAAACCCAAACTACATTATGCATAGAAGTTGCGTGGGGGTGCAACCATGCAGATATCATATATTAACGGATCATTCTGATCGCACGGTTTTATTGTTTAGGGTACTTTATAAAATTGCTAATAATTCCCATAATGAACACAATTGTTCTGCCTAATCTCCACTGAATTCTAGATAACTGTAAAGAATGCCCTTGCAGGTACTACTACATAATGATATGTACAGTGGTGGACAATTAGCTGTGCAATAATGATTATTATACAGTGGGTGGTTTCAGCCAAGCAATCTTGAGCCATAAATTTTAATTTGTTTAATGCCTGAAGTAAACCCGCACTCAATACAGATCACACCAACATTTAGCATAGCACCCGAGGTGCTATGCAACAGAAAAAAAACGATTTAAATGGAAATTTGCTTATTCCATTTTAACTTACATGAGACTAGTGATTAGAATTTCATTTTAAAGTTAACTGGCATTCAACAAAGGGTTCCACAAGCGCCTCAGCCAGTCAGAAAGAGACTGGAACCAAGTCACTCACACTGAAATTATTCAAATGAGTGAGCGTGATGCTTGATTTGTCTGATTAGGTAAACCTAAATAAACTGCTCTCACTGAGTAAATCATTGACTCTTTGCTTTCAGATTTACCAGCGAGATGCACTTGAGAGTTAAGGACGCGACAATCAAAATATAAAAGGTAAAATAAAATCCACGGCTGACACTCCAGTCACAGAATCTAATGCCGAGAGAGAGACACAGAGCAAACACAAACTAAACTGAGCACACATGCTAAAATGAAAAGGTTTGCGCTGGATCAAGGTCGTTTTAACATAAGCCTAAAAGGTGAAAGGCACCAGAAGAATCGGGGATAGAAAACTCGAACTTCAACAATGAAAGATATTGAGTTTCCAGAAATTCCTAGGCGACCTCTGCTCTGCTTCCAAGATGATTTTATTATATAATATTTTCCTCTCTTTGTACTCAAGAGAGCTTTTGTTCACTATCCCTTTTCACTTAAAGCAGCGCAGCCTCTGTGAACCCACACTGCCCCCTATTGATCAAAACCAGCCCCGGCATCAACACTTGGTGCTCTGTGATGAATAACAAAACTGCTTTCTGTGAAGCAACTTTCTCCTCTCCAGTGTTTTACTTCCACAAAAGAAAATGTGACTCGTGCTTACCTCTGTAAAAGGACAAAGTGAGAGCCCACCGGAGGACATAATAGTAAAGACTAGATAATATGCAAGTTCAAACAGAAAACTTGTATGCACTCTGCAAAAGTATTCTGCATAAAACTGCACTCTGGTTATACTGCAGTGGGAGTGCACGGAAACAGCTCTGCACAATTTATTTATCAGTCAAGATGCTTGACTCATTTGCATATGCTGAGTTCCTGCATATATTTATGTAGCAATAATAGAAAAGACGGTGACTCAGTCTCTAGTGGTTACCTCCTGCTTTTTTTCCCCCTTTTTGAACAACAAAATTAACGATCATCACTCAAAGAAAAGAGATTCTATTTGCTGTCTTTGGATTTAAGAAGACACGGACAGGTGATGTAACCGTCCACTGTTTTATTTCCGTCCATTATGTCTCATCAGACACACTGACTGTACAAAGTAATAGGACAACCTGCCACCTCTCCATTAAACAGCCCATGAAATTGATTGAGCTGGCCTCAATGTTATTACCTCGATGTTTTCCATCTTCAGCGTACAACCTTTAATAAAGGCGTAAAGGCAGGGGAGAAAGTAACACAGTGGGGTTTTTTTATTATTCAGATGGAGATGATGGTCAGGCTGTCTTCAACCCTTTCTTCTCTAACTCTTCTCTAACTATATGAAGTCTTGCCCTCTTGAAGTTATGCATTAAAGCTGGGGTGAAACCGTACATCAGAGAGCCAATGACAGTAGGGTGCTCCGGAGGAGGAACAAAGAAAGAAATGTACTTTTATTAAAAAAGGTTCATGGAATGGGTGTTCAGTTCAGCATTTGATCTTCGTATCACAGAGATGATGAAGAAAATGAAAGAAAACATGACTGAGGTTAATGAAAATCAGCTGAATGGTGAGACTGCTTGGAACACCTATGAGCTGGCCTCTGTCTCCCCCCAGTGGTGGAGGGAAAATGCAGCGATGTTTGATGGCTCAAGTTAATTTTATGTCAGCTGGCAGGAAGTAAGCCTATTTGCCTTTAGTGATTCCAGCAGCATTTCGATGGCCAGCTTCCATTTACCCTTCTCGTATCTGCACTATGAAAAGTCGATGAATAAGTGCAGAATACACAGTCTGGTCTATTTTACTGGAAGCATTAAATATTCGGCTTGAACTGCTTTACTGTACGCATGTGCACTATGGGAAGTGTTCTATAGATTAATAGTACAGTCAGACTTTGAAAACATTATTCTGCAGCGGAGCAAAATGTCAGATGTTAGCGTTTAAACATCATTAATGCACATTTTTCCTCTTGAAGATCTTATTTAACTTACGCCTCTTGTTTTTGTTGTGTCATATAACTTCAATTAAAGTGAAATGAACATATAATGATGTTGAGATTATGGACTTATATGACATCAATATTCATAATAAGTCATAAAATATGTCATCAAAGGATTAACCGGGTCCATTTATGAGCAAACCATTAAACATGAGACTAACGTTGGTTAAAAAGCTAGTTAGCGCCATCACCTCACCAAAAACAGGGTTTGAATCCACTGACTGACTGAGGCCTGTAATAGACTGGGGACCTGTCCAGAGTATACCCTGCCTCTCACCCTGGTATACCCAGCCCCAGGTGGAAAAAAGTGGACGACATTATAACAAACAAATCAAATATTTTCTTGTTTAAGCCTCTCAAATGTGAAGATTTTATACTTTTATCACCTTTGTGTCTCTGTAAATTTAATATGCTTTAACTTTGTTGTCCTACCAATAACACCTTGAGTTCTTGGCATTGAGATGGACTTCATATGGACCAAATGATCACCTCGGTCACTAGGTGGATAAAAACAATTTGTTGTTATTAATATGATTTCCATTCCTATCTTCCACAATCTCAGTATTACTTTTTCCTCTTTTTTTTACTTTACCTCACATTTATGTTTTATTTTCTTCACTCTTTAACACTGTGGTATATATAAAGGACTATTTTTCCACTATCTCATAGTATAAGGCCCTTACTATGCATCTGTGGCACTTTACTTATTTTAGAATACACTGTTTTTATTTTTTATCCTGCTGCTGTAAGACAATAGTTTCCCTTGTGGGATCAATAAAGCATGAAAAATCCTATTCCTTCAACATTTATGAGTGCAATGAATAAAATAAAACATGACGTTGAAGACATAATGTCAGCAAACCAACAAGCCCAGGATGACAGCACTAGAAGGGGGTACTGTGTACCATGCTAGAAAGCTAACATTCGCTGCTTATCACTAATCCCAAAGAACAGTTGAGGCCAGTGTGAAGGTAATTAGATTTGTAGGTACTGAACTTTAAATGTTAACGGATTATAAAATGTTTCATTCTCAAGAGGACATTTATGACTTCACTTAAAGGCAAAAAAAATCAGAGTACCACCAAGGTCAGTATAATTCAGCCTCTGGAGGCTCTGTCTGGGTCATGCATTCATCAGTTTTTAAGAGATTTTACTTTGGAACAAAATATTGGCCCTAATAACAACAGTCTGGTTATATACTTAAAACTCATAGTATGAAACTACTGCAGGATGAGATCTGATAATCAGTGATCAATTATTTTCTCATTATCAGCCACTGTCTGTTAACAGCTGTCATCTATGGGGACTTTTTTTTGTACATTATGTCCAAAAAGGGAATTCCCAAAAATCTGGGCATGCCTATGTGAGCTGCAATGTGGAGGTGACGTTGCTCTAGAGGGGCCTCAAAAAGATCAGCCATCTCAGTTTGGCCCCAGCAGTGATCAAAGTCGGAGATCAGATGTGACTTTAGGCATATAATGTGCTCAGCCAAGTGCACAAAGCCTTCCTGACAGGACAGAGATGGCTCTGCGTTGACAATGATTTACGGTGTGGTGTGGAGCATTCTTCGCCTACGAGGGTAGACAGGAGACATAGGAGGTCTGCAGACGCACTGTAAATTCTTGTTAAACTGATCAGAGCAGACAGCACTCAAACATCACCGAAACATCAAGCTAAACATGTAGAGTCTCCTTCTGCTTCCCACTTAAGATCCAAGAAGCCGAAGCCAGCGTACCCCTGAGGCTCTGTAAGTGTTTTCAACTCTTGTACAAGCACTCCGGCTTAACTCCCTTGTGATTTTACTATAGCACTGCATAATTACATACGTTCCGTTAAATAAAACTGTGTTAAAGGCAAAAAATATATTTTTACTGGGTTACTCAGATAGCCTAAGGTAAATACTGATGTTGTCTAGGGAAAAAAAAAATTGTCACTTGACAATTTGGGATTATTGGGTAAGTCTAATCTATTTTATTTATTTATTTATTTATGAAGTGAATCTATAGTCTGTTGCAAGAAACAGGAAAATAAATAAGCACAGATATTTTTTAAAGTCCATCTAGAAATGATTTTCACATGCCTGAAAGAAATTATTGGCTTTTTTGTAAGCAGGCTGTTAAAAAAAAAAAAAAAAGACACCTCCTTCCAGACAGGTCTTTAAAAAAAGTAATAAAGTGCAAAAGTTCAAGCAGTCTGAAACTGTGAAATCAAGTGAGTGTCACAAGTTATGTGAAGTGATTAAAGCTCCATTGTTCGCTTGCTGAGCTATGACCGATGAAGGGTAAAAGAAAGGAATTTTGCACAAAAGAAATTAAACTTCATTAGTTTGACATCGATTCCTGAATTTACATATTAATTTGGCTAATACAAGAAACAAACCTTTTGAAATAAACCTTGCAAAAAATCAGTCAGGCATCATGTTTTAGTAACTTAACAAGTGTTAAAAAGGAGTTCAAGCCCATATCAGCTGATAGTTTAGCTGATTCATATAGAGCCTATGCTATTTAAGCTGCTGTAGCCAGCCTATAGTTAGTATGCATTTGCAAGCCTCTTTGCAACCCTCCTCCATGCTTAATCTGTCCTATCTGTTCTTGCTGATGCATGCTCTTTTACCTTTCTCCAGTCTTATGTCCTCTATGAATTAATGTGAAACAATGCTGGAGGTCCAAGAAAGGAGATGTGCTGCCAAATATAAATGACTGCATATAAAAAGAAAAACTGATTTTAAAGATCATTTTCTACGTAATGCAGAGGTTTATTTTGCTGCCTTGACCAGTTTTACATGCAAAACTATGATAAAACACAAAGTGTCCAATCAAGAGAAGCACTGAAAAAGAATGGCAGCGTTCAGATTCTAGGAAGTGAACATAATTGGGTAAATAAAGAGAATTACACCATATGGGGGAGATATAAAAAAGTACTGATATGTGCATCCCCAGAATATATGTGTGCATAACCTCTAGATCTTTGCACAAAGTCTCAGTTTAAACACTCAGAAAATGAGGACAAGCAAGATATATATAAGACAAACACAGCCTGACTTGATACACTACATACTGTGTTCACTCTGCTAGTTACACTCTGTCAACATGCAGATATGCTGCTTGCTGTGACTGTTGTTTCTTATCAACATTCCTGTCTTGACCTTGGTTCAGACACATTGGTCAACTTTGAGCAAGTGTTTGAGAAAACAAACACTTGCTGCCCGTGGCTTGTTGACTAGTGTAAGGTAAGGTTTGCCTGGTGTATAAATAGACAGAGAAAGTCTAACGCTTCATTTCTGAGGTTTTCCTGACAGGAACCACAAGCACAGAAGCAGTCAGGAAACTGTGAGACACAAATGTGTTCTCTCCTAGAGCCGTTGTGTTGTTTGATTTTCTCTAAATGTGAGCGCAATTTTACCTCATGTTTGAAATATTCCTTTTATGACTCTATCTTGGGAGAGCGTGCTTATGTGATGGAGGAGAAAAATGGCAGACCAACAAAGATATAAGTATATAAGAATAGCATGATTTTAGGGTTTAGTTTTAGTTTACTAAAACTTTACTTTAACTAGCTGGAGACACCAACAGACTAAATAAACCAAACAGGAAGGCTGACTCTATAATTGACGGTTGGTTGGTGTTGATGGTTGGTGTTTGTAGTGATTTTTGGTTGTTGTAGTTGGTTGCTGGTTGTTGCTGTCATTAAACACAGGTGTTTGCCTTTATGTATAATTCTTCTATAGACTCGATTTTATGGCAGCTGAACGTAGCAACAGAGTAGCAAATAAAAAGAATAACATGTGGCTGGTTAAACAATAACTTAAAGCAGCGGTCCCCAACCTTTTTTGCGCCACGGACCGGTTTGTGCCCGACAATATTTTCACGGACCGGCCTTTAAGGTGTCGCGGATAAATACAACAAAATAAAACTAGTACCGGTACCGAAAAAAAGAAGATTTATTCATAACACACGTGAAAAGACCCAGGAAAACCGAGTTAACAATAAAAACGATAACAAAATAACGCTGAAAACCGATAAAAACCTTGAAAACCATACATTTCACACCTGAGCCTCAACTCTCGCGGCCCGGTACCAAATGACTCACGGACCGGTACCAGTCCGAGGCCCGGGGGTTGGGGACCGCTGACTTAAAGCACATAGCAAGTATTTTATTTCTTCATGTGAGGGCAAGCACTACTTCAAACCGCTTGTCAGAGTTTCATATCAAAGGCAGGCTGCTGGATTAAAGAACCAAGCAACAAAAACACCTTTTACTGTTTTCAGTGTTTGGTGTCGTGGTTTTTGTTGCACAGCATCTTAATTTCACTTTTCTAAAGGCCACACAAGATAATCTTCCCGTTCAGAGACATCACTCCCAGATCTGACTAAATGGGAGCAAAAGGGTCAGAAAACAGTCACTCCAAATAATAGTCTTATCATCCTTCCATGGTTGGGAGACTGTATGAAATGCATCTTGGGTGCAATTAATCAAATTCTGCTGCCAGTGGTGACACATTGATGAATGCTCCCATGTTTTTACTGGTTAAAGACAAAGGTGGAAACAAAAGAAGCACATTTCTGTGCGATTTCTTACTGTCACACAAACAAAACATACATCTTTATACTTCTAGAGACTCTGAGAACCTTGTGTTGATTTATTCAGACATTTTTTGTTTCTTTCTAAGTGCTTGTTTTACTGTAAAAAGCCCCACATAGGTGTGATTCATCATAACCGGATAAAACTAGAGGTGAGCTTTCATGAATTCTTATAATCAAGTTTTCTGCGGATTCTGAGGGCGACTGAGGTAAACAACCTGCTGTAAAAACTAAAAATGCTTTATTGAGCAATACTTAGTATGGATTGCAACATCCTGTGGTGTTGCAATACCAACGATGGGGTTTCATTTGTTTTTCTGAGGTTGGCAAAAAATTATGTAACAGGAAATTTCATTTGAATGTGTGGCATTTTGATACCTGCATTCAGGCTATCGCATGCAGCAGATCCACGCAAGTTGCACAGAAAGTCAAGCATTTTTTTTTTTTTTTATGTTTTCCTGCTATGGTGCATGATACGGTAATAATATGTGTGTGTATATACATTCTTGAGCACCTTTATGCATCTAAATCAAACTCTTGAATTTGTTTTAAATACAAGTGAATTCCTAAATAGACTGCTCAAAAAATAAAACAACATTTTCAAAAAAAACAATGGGGAAAAAATTACCATGCTGGATATGAACTGGGTAGGGAAAGAAAGGATGCCACATCATTGGACAGAAATGAAAATTATCAGTCTGTAGAGGGCAGAGGTCATCCTGTTCCTCCTTGCACAAAAGAGCAGATATCAGGCGTGCTGATGGGTTAAGGAATGCCTTCTATGGTCTTCTCATAGAGTAACTGCCTGTCTCCTGGAATCTCCTCCATGCTCTTGAGACTGTGCTGGGAGACAGCAAACATTCTGGCAATGGCACGTAATGACGTGGCATCCTGGAGGAGCTGGACTATCTGTGCAATCTCTGTAGGATCACATCATACTACCAGTAATGATACTGACCCTAGTCAAATGCAAAAGTAGTGAAAAAAACACAACAAAAATGTCAGCAGCCGCCAAGTCTAAAAGCATTTCTGTTTTTGGTGGCTATCTCTTTGTTGCCCCTTTAGTGCACCTGTTGTTAATTTCATTGACACTAAAGCAGCTGAAACTAACAACCCCCTCTGCTACTAACTGCCCAGATCAATATGCCAGAAGTTTAACTGACTAACTTGATGCTGTACTTTGAATAAATGTTCCTTTAATTTTTTGAGCAGTGTATTTATGTTGAAAGGCATAGCATAGCAGTCAGTATACACTAAAGCATGTATATATTTGTAATATCATTGGCTAAGCCATCTTTTCATTTGGATGCATACCAAATAAGGCTTCCATCTTCCATATATAGTATTTTTGTATATTAAAAGTTGCATAGGCTTTAAAAACAATCCAGTGATGGCTGGGCTCTGTGTTTTTGATACAGAGAGATCAAATTCAGCTCTACTATATGGTGGTCCACTGCCTATCAAGCTAATACTTGATAGGCAAGCTAATACTGCTGCCAATGCTGTTCGTAGAAGTGGTTTATGTTTAAGATCGCAATTTCAGACTCTCCTCCATTAGGCTAAAACAGCTAAACTATAAGCTCAGACAGCACCAGATTAAACAGTGTTAAACTCAGCTAATGGCCCCTGTTGACCACCCCCAACACGTTGCCTCTATGCACACAACTTCAAAGCAAACAGTAAGACTACGCATGTCTACAGACTTGAGCTGATATAAAACCTGTAGCTAGTTCGCCAGAGTAATGTGATTGAGGGAAATTAAAATCCTAGATGCACATTTCTCTCCGTGGTGCATGAACTAACATTCATTTCAGCCATCACAAAATGTTAAATGCTACAGGGAACTGCAAGTTTCGGGCTTGTGGAAAGAATTTCAGGCAGATCAGATTTCAGGTTTACAGATTAAGAATGCAGGAGTAGTCCTAAAGGTAAACAGTGTCTTAGCGGTACATTACCCACAGTATTACCAAAGAAAACTTAACACAAAGAAATTACCACATCAAGACTGCTGCACACTAAACTTAATGTTTGTTGTTCAGGTGAACTTTGATGTCAGTGAGAGAAAGGTTAGCAAAAGTCTTCTTCTTCATCTGGCTGCTCTCTTTAGGGGTCAACCATCTCACCCAATCGCTAGTGTCCTCCTCTATCACACCAACCTTCTGTAAGTCCTCCTCCTTCTCGCCACTTCTCTATGGTCTTCCTCTTTTCCTCCTGCCTGGCAGCTCCATACTCAGCACCTCTGTCTGACCTGAGACAAAAAGGCAGGACATATGGGTGCACCATCTAAGACAGATAAAAGGGGGCACAACCACTAAGAGACTTAAAGACATATTAATATATTTTTTTAAATAGATTAGTAAATGAACTGGAAGACAGTTAAGGGAAGCTAAAATTGGGATGACATGCTCTGGTTGGTTGCATCAGATTAAAATCTAGCTGCAGTGTTTTGCACCAGTTGTGGGCGAACAATACATCGTAGCAGGTCTCACGACCATAATATAAACCTTCCCTTTTAATCTTACTGCTATCCTTCTCTTGCAAATCAGCCCTGAGACTCATCTCCAGCCACACCACTGTCAAACTAAAGATTTCCCCTTACTTGCAGGCATGCATATTACACATGTGCTTTCTATCCCACAACTATACAAAAGATCTACCTGAAAAGGTCCATCTATCCATTTTCACACACTGAGACCTCCTTGTCTTTATCTTGCTGGCCACCTCCTCCACCTCATCCAGGAGGGGGGAGGGGGGGCACCAAGGTGTCCCACAGTCTGCCAAGAGAGAGGTCTTCCCTGAGGCCTTTCCTCAGTAGGACATGCCTGAAACACCTCACCTGAAAAGGTCCAATTGTAAAATCAGACACAGCCACAGAGTTGTGAGGCTGCAGGATCTCACAGCCCTGTGGGGAATGAGCTGTATCAAAGGACTTTGGAGGGGAGGGGAAAGAAAAGGGACAGGACCAGGAATCTAGCATCCCAGCAGTGAGAAGAGGAATGGATGGGACTCAAATACCCTGCGCAAATGGAAATATTTTTCAGGTAGAAAGAGCAGCTGCTGTTCATCCTTCTGCCTCTGTGCAGGAATGAGTCCCACACAGGATAAACCGAGAGCAGCTCTTTATATTTCAGCAAACACCATCACTTTCTTGCTGCACACAGCACAAATCTTCCATTTCCAGAGCTCGCTCGCCCATTTTGTGTGACGGGTCCCGTATGTCTGACCCACTAACACATTTCCGTTTATCAGGCGGCGTTACGTCACGCCAGTGGGCGGAGTCTAGTCGTTCAAAACACAGCCTGCCTTCAAATCCTCCCAGATTTTTTTTACGATTCCCACCTTTTTTTTTTAAATTTTGCTCTCATTTTACAGCCACCCTCAGCTTTTTCGGTACTCGGCGTCTTTTTTACTTTTTTAAATTTTTATCTGCTCTTCGTATATAATGCGGTGGATCTCCGTGTATTCTTTCCGACCTGGTTTTTCTTCCGAGATTGACTTCACGAACAGCATCATCCTCTGTTGTTTGTTTTCTGGATGCTTTCGATGGGTACGGATTAATTTAAAAGCCGTATAAATGCACCTGCCGTCGGAGAGACACTCGGCTTTTAAAATCGCAGAGGTAAGACTGTGTGAGAGCTAAAGTGGAGGGTTAACGGGAACAAATGTTTTTGTTTGCTGCAGCAGCAACTGTGCAAGAGGCTGCAGGAGCAGCTGCGGGGCATTATCCCGCCTGGAGCCCGTCTGCGTTGTGCTGCACGTACTGCACATCAGAACAAAGTCCATACTTTCAAATGATTTTGAATTTGCATTTTGTCAGCAGTGTGGAAGTCGAGCAGACTTGAGCGCGCAGTTCATTTCCTGCTTCGCTTCTTTTTCTGAGTAGAGCAGATTGTTTACCAAAGCAGACTAAAAACCGCCGCTGCAAATTTCGGTTTCGAGCCAATACCAAGTGAGCGCAGGCCCAGTGTTACCGATACGGATGCTTTACATTTCAGTTTTTCTGCGTGATGAAGAAATGCCCCTGTAGTAAATGAAATCCATCTGTAAGCACGACTCTCAGGGTTTAAACTGTAAGAAATGAATGTGTAAAATTACAGATTAAACTTTGGTACCTTGTTGCCCAGACTTCCCTCGAATTATAAAACTTTCTTTTTCTTACTATGAAACAATTTTTTAAAAAAACAAACAAACAAATTCTAAAGTAGATGCAGAAAAACAGGAAATTTTGTTATTTAATAGTTGTAATTGTAATTGTTGTAATGTGACCCCACTGCTGAGGTCTTTATTAGGAAAACCTATATATCCTATGAAAATACTGCATTAAATAGCGGCATTTAGACAAATGTCTCCTTTCTGATTAATAGGAGACATATATTGAACTTGGGGGGTAGAAACAAGGTCAAGTATCAGTCCAATACCAATACTAGCATTACTGTTGATACTGTCGATATTTGGATCGATTGACTCATCTCTACTGTGGATCGTGGAAATCGCATTTTTGCACAAAACTGGTTTGTATTTAAAGAAGCTGCTCAAGTTGATGTTTCTATGAAACGTTTCATCTTCCTGAACTTTACTAAGCTGCTATCATTTTTCTTCTACCCGTTGCCTACTGGTGGTGGTCAGAGGGCCCGGTGGCGCCAGTGTCCGGCAGCCTCGCCTCTGTCAGTGCGCCCCAGGGTGGCTGTGGCTACAATGTAGCTTACCATCACCAGTGTGTGAATGTGTGGATGACTGGATATGTAAAGCGCTTTGGGGTCCTTAGGGACTAGTAAAGCGCTATACAAATACAGGCCATTTACCATAATAGAAGAAAAAGAATGTGATAGCTTCTTGTCTCACCCAACCCTGCCCCCACCATCAGGTGTGTGTGCCCTGGGTGCAGCCTGGCCTGTGCTGTGGATGTGATGAAGAACCCAGGAGCCGCGGAGAGCCGTCGGCTGGACGGCCTGCTGGAGGCCGCTCTGGTCCGAGAGGCTCGCCTCTGGAAGGTACCAGTCTTCAAGAATGGATGCATCCAGGTGAGCCCATAGTTGTTAGGGGATGCATAAATATAGGGTGTCATTTTTGCATTTTCAACCTTTTCAGTAAAGGTGTTTTTTTTTTTTTTTTTTTTGTTTTGTTTTTTTAATGTTTATAAAGCACAGACATTTTATAGGCAGCTCAAACCTTTTTTTTATGACATAAAAAATGGAATGATGCCAACAGGAAAATCAATTTTGATTCGGTCAGTAAAAGGAGCCATTCTTATGACAGGAACCAATAAATCTCTTAATCTCAAAGTAGTTCAGCTGGTATTATAGAAAGGCAGCCTGTCATCTGGTTTTTATGTTGCTGTCATTGTACCTCTTAAAGCAATAACCACAGCAGAAAACCTTACAGGTTCTGGTTCGCACCAGGTTGCATTTTATTCTTTCATCTAAAATGTAGTTCTTTGCACATGTAAATCATTAATCTGTTTTATCCTTTGTCCGCTCAGGGCGCTGACATCTCTTCATCCCAACACCAAGAAATGATCCTTTGGCTTGGAGAAATGAACAGGCTGTTTCGTTTCTGTCCAGAGACCTTTGCACTGGGAGTGTGTGTCCTCAACCGTCTGCTGTCTACTGTGAAGGTAGACAACAACACGTGATGGTGGTGGTGTCCGGCTTTTGGTTTACAGCTTAATTTGCCCAGTAACTAAGGGTACACTTTAGAATAATAGATTCTGTAGTTTTAAATTAAACTGCTTATGCAAGCAAAGATTCAAAGTTGCATTGCGCACATTTCACAGCTAATATTCTGTATGCACACCCTGAGGGGCTGTTAGTTTATCCAGTGCTGCAGGAACAAAGAGGTGAGAGCGAGGCAGATCTTTACTGTTGCAACATATCATGTACTTAAAAGTTATCAGTTGTGATGTTTGATTTAATTTCCGCGGGTCTTTCTTTATGGAGGCAAACTAAACAAATCCTTTTGTGTTTTATAGGCTCAAACAAAGTACCTGAAATGCATCGCTTTTACCTCACTGGTTCTGGCTGCCAAAATCAATGAGGAAGATGAGGTAAGAGCAAGCTTTAAGCTACAATGCGAAACCAAGAGTTTAAGGCTCAGTCACAGTAGAGTCAAATTGGAGAGCAGCCAATTTGACTGCTTTTTTGGGGGGAAAAAAATCAGTGGTTGCCAGGTGACTGCAGTGAATTTATGTACTTTGATTATTGGGTTGGGGGGTTTTTTGTTTGTTTTTTCACACAACTACTTGAGCGTGTGATATCCTCACCCTCTACATTGGATTGCAAGGTGATTGCACAGGTTGCCTGGTGTGAGGCAACCTGTCTCCAGACAATCATGGTGTGACTCGGACTCACTGCAATCACTCTCAGACTGACTGTTAAACTGATTTATAAACGTGCAGATTTCCAAAACCTTGCAATCAATTTGATACAGTCTACACAAATTACTGCAACTCCTCTGCAACACATCTCTTTTCAGCAGGAGACTAGTTAACTGTATGTATTCTGGTAATATTCTGGCAGCAACTACATCACTATTTATGGAATTTTCAAAACTGAGGTTCTGACTGGACACTTAATTTAGCAAGTAGATGGCAACAGAATTGGATGTTCACCGATTTATCACAGTTAATTGCAATGTTATTACAAACTGCATGTAGTTGCCAACCAGTTGCAAACTGATTGCAGACTGACTCCGACTTATTGCCGTTTCAAGGCAAAGGCGACAAAATCACAAGTTTGTTGCACATGATCACTAATAACGATTTTAAAAATAGAAATAAAAATAAATAAACACCTCCGACTTCAGTGCATTTTCAAAACATTGTTTATTAATTTCCCTTTTCGTCTGTGTGTGTTTAACAGGTTATAGGCTCTGTTAAAGGCCTGGTTGTGCAGAGTGGATGCAACTTTTCAACAGCGGAGATTCTTCGCATGGAGAGGATCATTCTAGACAAGCTGCACTGGGACTTGTACACCGCAACACCCATCGACTTCATTCACATAGTAAGAGAGAATTCAGCAGATTGACAAGCAGACAGAATTTTTTTTTTTTCTTTCTTTTTTGTAATCTGGACCTGAACTCGAAATGCTTCATGAATTCAGCTCCTGGTCTTGCATAAAAACACACGTGGTACAAAAGCGCACATAAAACTGTCATGCTTGCATCATGTTTGCTTCAAGATGGCATTCACAAACCCTCACACCTTCACCTCCCCCTAAAGAAAAGAATTGGTCCTTGTAGTGATTGTGCATTTATTTGATATGACTCAATGTGGCTACAGTTATATATATTAATATAACAAACTCCATTCAGTTGATAAAGAAATCCTGGATTTCACTAAAAGCATATCTGGAAGGCTGGATTGTGTTTTTCTTCATGCCACTGTTTTAGAAATCAGCTTTGATTTCTTTATTTTTAATGAGCAAAAATTCCAAATATTTGTTTTTCAGGTTCTTAAATGCAGATTTTAAATAAATCCTCCAAAGATTTAATCCAGACATTTTTTTTTTTCTCACTTTCCTTCTAATTCATTGGCAAAGATGACATTTAGTGATTCATAGACTATTAAATTTGTCCATTGCAGAGTAAACAGATGAAAGAATTCAACTTGGAATTAAACTTGACATTAAAATAAAGCTTTAGTGCCATTTTGTGATCTAAAGATTTGACTTGCAGATCTCCATAGTGGACAAAATCAAGTTTTTGTGTTTTTTAAGCAATAAGTCAAGCGTTATGAGGCTTCTCTAACACAGAAGGCTGCATGTGCAAGCTGCAAGCAAAGTAACATACGTTGCATATCAGGCCAAGGCACTTCTGACTAACCCTGCAGCCTCGCTGTGGAGACCTAAAAGATGAGCGGCCAGGAGGGTATAAAGATCAAGGATCTCTAAAATTATATCAGGGGTAACCGCTCAAAAGCTTCGTGTTGTGTTTACGGCTTGGATCTGTGGCACTACTTGTTAAATCTTCCCAAGTCATTGCCTGAGGAGGTAACCGCTCACTGAACTGTCAACAAACACACACACACATTATTTGGATCCCCCCTCGTGCAGTTGGGCCTCGGGCTGTATTCATAATGCTTTTAAGTGAAAGTCAAAGAGCAAAAATTCACGGGACTGAGGTAAACGTCTCGCCTGTGAAGGTGCTCTAAAGAAAAATCTTTATCCATGTGATAGAAATAAAGCAGGTTGTAGGCCAGAAGCTTTATGAATACAGCCTTGACAAATGGTTAAACTGAATTCAGCCACATGCTTTACGAGTTTTACCTACGACTCATGATGCACACTTTCAAATGCATCTGACTTTTTAGAAAAGTTAAATATTTTTATTTTTGTCTTCTCATGGATTCTGACTCTGTCTCAACCCACACCTCAACGACCACCAACATTCCCAACAAATGTATAAATAACATCGTTGTGATTCTGAGAGCAGTGTAGGACTTCTTCTTAAAGCCACCAACCATAAACTGTCCCCCCAAAAAGCAGCTTGGCACATTCAGGCTGAATCCCCACTAAACTTAGAAGAAAAAAAAATGGCACTTCCCCTCCAGGCTGATATTTATGTCACAGGTTTACCGAGTGCAGTTCTTATTGTGGATCTATTATTGTCCTAGCGCTTGACTTTTCAGTTATTACAAAATCCAAGACTTTTAAAATAAAGACCTGATGTATTAATAAAAACTATAATAAAATAAAGACATTTTCTCTCTTTGTACTATTCAAATAAATACTTTAACTATACTTTTAAGTATGTCACAATTACATTCCCCCGGCCCTGAAGAAGTTTCCCTTCACTAAATAAAACTGTATTCTACCGTTGTCTACAAAACGGCTAACAATAGACTCTATCGATTAATTTGTCACAGACGCTCCACCATGACACTTTGATATGAATAAATAAGAGGATTTACAGAGTTTTCTTCGTGTTACCTCTCGTCGTTCTTCAACATCCATGTGAAACTCTTGGAGAAGCGCAATCAGCTGTGTGACGCTAAAAACCATCTTTACTGCTACATTACCCTGAAAAGGACTCCAGAAAGAAGTGTAGTGGTGAGGGACTCAAGAAATTATATTGACTTTAGCGCCACACCGCTGAATCTGCAGCTCCAGGAACATAACACTTTCTTTAAATCCCATGGCTTATATTTGCTACGGCGTAAAAGACGAAATAAAGCAGATGAACCAAACGCTATGTGACTAAATGAATGACGGGGTTTGAAACAAAAGCTGGATGAATGCATTCCTATTTTTTGATTCTCGGGATGTTCATCTAAACCAAAAGACTGAGCCAGCTTATCAGCCTGTACTCACTGGTTTTAGTGAAGCAGATTAATTAGTTTATGTTGCTATTTGGAAAAACTGAAACCACCTTCTTTTTCCACTGAGCCCCAACTCAGGTTTGTCAGTTACCTCCCACAAACGGTAACACAGAAAAGCACTGCACGTACAATACGATACAAACGAGATTACAATAAGCAGTCGGACAAAGAGGAGGGGGGTTTGGCGGGCTTCATTAGCAAAACCTGCACTGCTAGAGCTTCAGGTTTGGACCTCTACACTCACCTTTGAAGAGTGGATGATCAATCGGCAGATTGATCACGTCTTTGTTGGTGAGAAATTTGAGTAAAAGGGATGATTGATGTGCAGTTAAATGCACTGGTATACTTGATATAAATCTAGCAGGTTAGGAGTGGGCAATGGGTGGACAGACGATGAGATAACAATGACATCGTTATGCTAACATTTTGGTCTCGATTATGTTCTTTCCCCCCGTTGGTCCATCCTAGTTCCACGCCATGCTCGTCTCCGGCCACCCCCACCTCATTCCGTCCATCGGTCTCGGATCCGGTGTCGGCTGGTACCCTGCAACGGACCCCGGTGTCCTCCCCGTTGGGCTGGGGAATCAGAAGAGACCTCCCGGCCTCCAGGTGGCGTTGTGGACCAGGCAGGTGCAACACTGTATGGCTTGCCACCAGCTTTGGCAGTTCAAGGGCTCCACATTGGCTTTGGCCATCATCACTTTGGAGCTGGAGGCACTCACACCTGACTGGTTCTCCATGTTAACGGATCTGCTGAAGAAAGCACAAGTAAGAAAAAGCGCCTGCTACTTTCTCTGGTCACGTTAAACATCTTAACGCAAGATATTCAGGGATTAACACATACTACAGCCCAACCAACAGTTTCATGCATTCTGCAATTAGTGGTTGATTTTTAGCTCAAGTAGATTTTACCGCAAACGTGATAATAGAAAACATGGGCAAAAACTTGGACAGTATTGGTCGGTTTGTTGACCTCATGCAGAGAAATGTAATGTATGTTGAAAATCTAGCACTTTCAGTCCAGGCACTCCATGAGTCGTAGCAAAGCAGTCCATCTCAAAATCCACTGGAAAAATCCCAAAAGCTTGCCCATAGCTGTAAATCTGCAAGCTGCTTTGCAACCCTGTTTTTGTTTGGTTTTTTGTTTAGTTTTTTTTCCCCTGATCGAATCAATGTCATGTCAGTCACTGATGTCCACTGTGCTCTCAGCTTCTCATCTATGCATAAGAAATAAAGCTGAGGCCATAGGACACAGCCATAATGACAAACATTTGATCGTAGAAACTGTTGCACGTCAGGTATTTCTATTTGTATACCACCAATTCACAAAAAGCTTAGCCTCGAGATGCTTTAAATCCTAGAGTATTGGATTGAACTCTTATTTGTTGCCATGTCAAATCTTTAATTAGAAAAGTAACTTATTAGCAGTAACCCTGGCAACAAGCCTGTACAGGAAGTAACTAACAAAATGTTGTTTAAACACTGCATGTGTCTTCATTGTTTGAATTCTGTCGCAATTTCCATTTAAAAGCACACTAACACACCAAAGTCACAAGAAAGACTTTCCTACTCTGGCAGTGGGACCATCTGAAGTATAATAGACTAAAGTAGAATCAACAATATAGTCTGTAGGCCATCATTTACATCATGCTTGTCTTCTTTTTCTTGTTCATCTCACACACATTATCATGCTTCTTCTTGTTCCCATCCCCCAGGTTGACAGTGCGGAGTTCATCCACTGCAAAGAGATGGTGGACGAGTACCTGCACAGCCTGGAGTTCTCCCTGACAGCCAACGCCGTCTACATTTTCAACAGCACTCAGATCCAGGAGGAAGAGCGAGCCCAAAGCCCCACGCGGCACTTACGAGAGTCCAGCAGGGGCCAGGGCGATGGACAGCAGGGGGACTCGGACGAGTATTACGACGGATTCAGAAATCTCTATAACGAGGAAGCGACTCCCGGGACAGAGGGGAGCAATCGCGATGATTCGTTTGAGCAGGAGGACATCTCGTCGTGCCCCCCACTGCACCCTGCTGTCAACTAGGAGGACATTTTATTCACACCGTCCACCTTTCGTCTACAAGGACATTGTGGGACCCAGATGCTCCTCGCTAACCATAACATTTCAAGATTTTGTTTTTCCTAAAAGATTTGGCTAATGTAAAATTTAGTATTATTTTAGTTTCTTCTTTGCACTTGTCCTCACTGACTCTGAAGGTGTCAAGATTTTTTGGGGGGGTCTTATTCTGATCTTGTGGCTTGTTCTGGGCAGCTGAGCTGAAGCTGTGGGGAATCACTTACGTTACCAAAATTAGATTTGAATGTTTCTCTTTAGTGCAAAGTTACTGTTCTACCTGTAAAGGCCTTCTTCCCCTTACTTTACAACCTTCTTTTGGTTCACATCAACCCCAGATTTTTGGGGGGTGTTTGTTTGTTTTGTTTGTGGTTTTTTTTTTTTTTTTTTTTTTTAAGGCCTGTTTATTTGCTTCTTTTCCAAGTTTGACGGTGCCCCCCCCCTCCCGAGCCACATAGCACTTTGATATTAAAAAAAAACAAGCTTTTTTTTCTTTCTTTTTTTTATACAAATAATTATATATTTTTAACCTCTTATTATTTTAATCTTAACTCTACTAAAGTTTTCCAATTTTGTTAAATGTTTATTTACCCTTTTATTTAGAAAAGTTAAATTTTTACTTAAAAGCTTTATTTCATGACTTAATTATGCAAATGTTTTTATTAAATTAAGTTTCAGCCTGAGTTGGCTTAAATTATGCAGCCGTTACATATCATATGAGTACCTTTTGGGAGATTGATTCAACACTAGAGCAGAATAATAAAAACAATGGTGATTTTTGACGGCATGAGATTATCTGATTGATGATGCAGCGTCAGTGATAAATTAGCAATTTTTTTAATTTTTTTTTTTAATTATGTACTGTATGATAATCTGAGGTTGACCTATGGGATTATTCTTTCCTCTGTGTAAACTGATGAAGGCTGATGGATGGGAACGCAGCGTCTCTTGAGGAACTTTACCTCCACCGCTCTACCAATGCTGGAGAGACTGATCTTTGATTTAATTTTTTTGTTTAGGTTGCTCAAATTGTGTTCAGTCTCAGTAACATGACCTCTAATGTGAACAGGTTATTTTCTCATTTGTAAAGTCTGCTTTGATTCATCAAGTCAATCTGAACCGAGCAACACATATTCCTTCAGATACTGAGGCAGCTATATCTTATTGTCTACCATGGAAATAAAGCTATGATTTCAACAAATAAAAACTCATTTCCTGATATTTTGAATGTTTTTGGTTTTTTACTCAATTTTTGCTTGATATTTAGAGATTTTGTCAATTACTGCATACGAGGATCAAGTAGTTGGGATGGGGGGGTCAACAAAAAATCGGAAAAGTCAGTGACACTAAAAAGAAACAGGTGGTGAAACATTTTATAGCTAATATAACTGCACCTACAAACTGTGGAATAATGTTCCTCAACATAAAATTGCAAATATTTCATCGCCTACAGTACATTTTAGAGAATCTGGAGAAATCTCTGTGCGCAAGGGAGTTTGCTTGTAGTTTGTTCATCCACAAAATCTGAGCTCACAATCAGTCGTAAGTAGGTTAAAAAAACTTTTATCTAGTCAAACCCCTGAAATACGTCATGCATCTCAGCAGCTATCACTTATCTGTCACTGGCTTTGATGTTGTGTCTCAGTCCAAGTATGTACATGGAGGCTGTCAGGGTGATTAGCAGGCAGTGTTAGTGTACTAAAGCACAGAGAGAGCTCTGAACATATTGTAGGGCTGAATGAGGTCCAGTGAACTCTGCAGGTGGTAGACAGAATAATACCAATGCTGGCAGATCCTTCACAGTAAACGGAAAACAGTCTCAATTACCCAATAAAATATCTCAGATTATTATAGTCTGTGTAGTTTTTCATTGATAATAAATATAGCATTTATATACATGTTATATAAATTTAGAAAAGAAATGCACTTATACCTGTACCTGTTATATCATACAGCAGCTAGTTAACACTGGTAACAGGAAAAAGGGGGATGCCCCTGGGCTCGTAGCCAGATCTGTATTCATGACATGACCATATTAGGATTTCTGCCTTCACTGACATCACAGTCTAGCATAGAAAAAAAAAAAAAAAAAAAAAACACAAAGTGAGTGTTTTGTGCAGTAAAAATACTATATACCTCATCTATCTGATATTTTGGTCATATTCAATACGAGCAAGCACCTCTGTAAATTAGGTTGCATTCAATTAGAAAATGTTATTTATTGAAAGAGAATGGTGGACGGAGTGAACAAAGATCCCGCTCACTTTTATGAGCCCAGTTGGTGGCCCAGGCAGACGCTCACAGAAAGCAGCAGTGATGACTGAGGTTGATGAAGATCCACCTTTTATGACGCATGACGTCAATCGGGTGGTCAGGGATCCCTTTGGCGAAGAAGTTACAGATGGAGCGTCCAGAAAAGAAATCTGGAGAAATTCGAAACAATGAAAGAACTTAAACTGAAGTGGGGAAGGAACTGGGTAGGATGTGGCCGGCGTCAGGTCGTACGGGTTTAGTAGGGTGAGTTTACTTGAATAGTTTGTCATTTTTTTCTTCCATTTAGATAGTCCTGGACAGGAATTGGGTCAACTTATACGAGCCACTCTGTTCCCAGTTACCATAGTTTATATTTTCATACTGGAATGATGAAAAAGCTGAAATGCAAACTGAAGGGAGGACACACCTTTCCACCTCTCACTCCTTTGACAAACACACAGCCACACCCAACAGAGGTGAGCAGCGATGGTGAAAGCAGGGAGGATTGTGTGCCGAGCACACAGCACTTTATTCTTCAGTTAGAGATCGCTACACAGGAAACACTGCCTCAAGCTGACAGCTGTTTGGTTACAGCGAGGGGCCGTCAGCCTCTGTGTGTTGTCTTAATGCGCACCTGAGGGAATGAGAGTCTTCACCTGCCTGTGCTTCACTTTC
Source organism: Perissodus microlepis (assembly GCF_051167445.1). Taxonomy (NCBI): domain Eukaryota; kingdom Metazoa; phylum Chordata; class Actinopteri; order Cichliformes; family Cichlidae; genus Perissodus; species Perissodus microlepis. The sequence goes on along the minus strand of NC_140470.1, from coordinate 21,479,089 downwards.
AGCTCCCCGCTGGGTAAATATAGACAAACAAATCATGGCAGAGACGCATCAAAGTCAGGAGTGGAAGGGTGGGGGGGGGGTTGCATTTATTTCCAAAAGACACACAGTAAATACAGCTGCTCTCTTCTACATCTGAGTGTAAACGCGTCTACATCAAGCTGAATAGTTTCCTGAATCCTGGGTTTACGTCGATATACTGGCTTTGTGTTTGCGTCCACTGTCATAACAGTCACATCGAGACGATCAACTCACCGTTTACAATAAAGTTAAATCACTTACGGACAATGTACACAATCATATGTGCTTCTTATAACAATATCAGATTTAAAAACTAGTACATTTTGCATATTAAGCTTGGTAAGCTCTAGAAAATATTCACATACATTTAATGAGTTAAACTGAAACAGCACCAGAATATTGCATACATTTTTTTAAAAAAAGACTTAAGATTATTAGTTTTAGGTTGTCAGCACCTATGTGTATGCAATATGCAGTACACAGGTACTCAGTTATTGCTATTTAAGTATATTATTTGGGCTTAATTGATAAAAAAACAAACAAAAAAAACCCCCGACTTTAACCAAGTTTAACCGACACATTTTATCTGGGCAATATTTCAGAAAGATCATGTATTTAAAAACAAAAATCTTTACTGATATCTTCTTTTATTATTTTTGTAATACTTGCTGAAGAGTTTCAAAAATGTTGCCCAGGTGTTACGTTGTAGTACCAAACAGTCAAAGGTTCGAATGGTTTTAAGCTCTTATTTCTTGTGTGGATAGTTAATGAAGAAACAAAAAGAAAACAACAAAATATTTAAATCACAATTAAGCAAAACAAAACGCATATACATACATATTTATTTTAAAAAGTGTCCAAAGAGGAGGAAAAAAAAAAAAGCAAAACAAACAAACAAAGATCCTGAATAAATGAGATGGCCTCTGATGGAATGTGAATATTTTTGCTCATCATCTCTCACCATCTTTCACTCTTTTCTTCCCTGTGGCTTCACCATCATCATCATCCTCAGTGTCTTTGGTCCGTGTGCACAATATCAAGATGGAATGTCAGAACAAACAAACGAAAACAAACAAACCAACAAAAAACAGATGTTGTCGCTGCTATGGTGATGGAGGACAAATCCATGGCCGCGTGAGGAAGGGTATACAGCGCCCAAAAATTAACTGAAAAACAACAACAAACAATAAACCAAATAAATCGAATGAACAAACAGCGACTTTACTGAAATAATAAGTGAAATAAAAGAGAGGGATCAGAAAAGCAGCACTGAAGCAAAGAAGTCAGGAAGCTCAGATAAAATCGTAGCGCGTGTGCTGGTGAAAGAGGTGTGAACCTTTTAAACTACACTCTGTATGATGATTACTTCGAACACCAGTCCTGAGTGAAACGGCCAAAAATGATGTTCGGAAAAGCACAAAATGGAAGATCTGCAACAGGAACGAGTAATGCACGTGAGCGGCCACAAGATGGAGCCATATGCCTGGTCAACTTGGTGGGAATGACCATGAAGACTTCACTGCCATTCACCTATGACCAAAGCTTGGCATACACACAGAGATGCTTTTTAACCACTCAGACGGCCACAAGCTTCAGTCAAAGCCAGCTCTGATTGTGATACAGTGTGTAAGGGACCACCAGCCAACAAAACAAAACTAACACAGATAAAGAACTGAAAAGGAGCTACACGACAGACAGAAGTAAAGTGAAACCTGAACATTGTACACGTTTGACTGTCTGAAATGGCCTTGCTTCTGTAAGCCACCACAGTGGGTAATAACTGAAATCATCAATATGAGATTAAAGTGCAGACTTTCAGCTTTAACTCAAAATCCTGAATGAATGTGCAGGAATTACTGCTATTTGTTGATATATGTGCCCCATATTCACAGGACAAGTGACTGGCAGGTAGAAGGTTCGTGGCCAGGTCATTTCATGAAAAACTGAGCAGATAAAAGTTGATTCCAAGTACTGAACTTGCATTTTGTAGCTCCTAATAAGGATTTCAAAACGTTATCAGCTTCAAGAAACTTCAAGCTAAACTTCTGTTTTACTACATGAGTTTTATGGAGGTTGAGCAAAAATGTTGTTCTAAGATCAAACTCATTTTATAGCTTCAACAGTCAAGTTGTACTTGACCAAGACTAAACCAGAAAAAAGCAGCCTCTTATCAACAGTATGTGAACAAGTTGGTCTAAAGACAAAACAAGCTGAAGGTTCCTAGAATGCAGCTTTAAACGAAGGAATTTCAAAACAATGCCGACTGGGCTTTGAAACAACCGCAGCACCTTGATCCCTGCTGTGATGGGTGAGCTATAGATCGCTATGCATCTCAGTGCAATACTGTACTTAAAAAGAAAGCATAAAATATAAAGTGGAAGATTTAACAGCAGTGTACACGATGAGCACACCCCTACTGAAACATCAGTTTTGCCCTTTCTGAGGTTTTCACTACCTCCTGACTGAGTATCCTGAATAATTAGAGCGAGGCGAAAGGAAAGAGTGAAAGCACAGGAAATGTTAAGCTTGGGCAGGACAAAAAGGAGAGGAAGTTTCCTTAACGCATGCCAGGCCTTTATAATGGTTGAAATGCTTGTGTATTGGAGACAGGTCGACAACAGGTCTAAAGCAGCAAAACACGCTCTATTCAAGGCTCCATAAATCCAAGGGAATTAGCAGAATGCTAACCTCGTGTATCAGTGTTACTCAGCAAAACAAGAAGAGACAAGAGCAGCGGGGAAATCATTTCAGGTTCTGAAGGCACACAGTGAAAGGCAAGAGGATTACTTAAAGAAAGGAGTAGGATTTAAAAAAGAAGCAGCTTCCTGTTACTGAGAGAAGAATGACACGAGTGAGTGACTTAAAGGAGGGACTGCCTTACTTTTTCTTGTCCTTGTCTTTCTTGACGGGCTGAGATAAGGACAGTGTCTCGGCTGCCACCTTCCTCTTGTTAAAGGCGTTCATCTCCTCCTCCAGGTATCCTCGCTTATCCTCCACCTTCTTCTTCTCCTCCTGGTGCATCCGTTTCAGCTGCTCGAACTTTTCGTGCAACTGAGGGGGAGAAGACGAGTGTGGAGACGGACAAATGGGATGAGGACAAGAGAGACGAAACTTTAGAAGAAAGGGCAGTTTAGGAAGAGTTTGTCTGACTAATATTTTTATACTCAAACTGAACTGAACATTGGCTTTTCCTATATTTTTTCAGTGTATATAATTTTGTCTTGCATGGTTATATTACTAAGAGCAGGTTAAATAACCATATTATGAAGTGCAGTGAAAAACAGGGCATCCCCCTGTTTAGTCATGCACTGCTTCCCTTGTGATCGACAACACACCATCATCTGCTATTGCAGCGTGCAACATCAATATGTATAACATTGGATGCACTGCAGAGCTGCTCAAAGTGTTTTTGAGGGCCCTGTATAGTTGACAAGTAGACACCGAAACAAAATAGAAACTATTAAATGCAGGTGTTAAAGACCTAAAGTGTGGCTTTTATGGTTACTGGGAGCCCTTAGCAACATTTTATGCACTCCTCAAGTACAACAAGGAAAGAATGCACTATTGTAGATTTCAATCGTAATATTATGATGGAGGCGAAAACTCGTCTCTTTTCAACACTGAGAAAGTTGGTGGTAAACTGTAGAAACTGCACAAAATTTAAAAATGCCAAGACAAACTTTCTTAGATCAGACATACAGTCAAGTTACAAACAATAATTTAAAGTGTTTGATCTGTGCATTTCTTTCTGTGTAGTCACAGCTTCCTAAACTGACACTGAGTCATAACTTTGAGCCTCACTGTAGGGAAATAGTGCGATGAGGGTCTTGGTACTTTCTCACAGTGGCGCCAGATATGAGTAATTAGGATAAACCAATACAAACAGAGTCGGTCATTCACATGTGCAGACACTTTGTCATATGTTAAAATGTGCTGAACTCAACAGGTTTTACAGATGCCATGCAAAACTGTGTGCACAATATTTCTGATCTTCTGACAAAAATGCACCTGAAGTTGATATGTGGACATGTCAGGTGCAATTACTATCAAATAAACGACAGCTCGGCTTTTCCAGACTGACCTCTCTCTCCTTGTCTTTAAGTTCTGCTTCCGTCTCTTTTACTTTGTTGACAAACATTTGCCGCATTTCTTCCTCTTTGCGCTGCAGATCCCCCAAGAACTCTTTCCTCTTAGCCTCATACGTCTCCTGAAGGCTGCAGAGCAGTAAAGCCAGGACAGAGAACAGAAACAAAGAAAGATTAGGCACAGTCTTCAAAAGATAATAGTTTCCTTTCATTGCTGTTGACAGTTGGTTGACTGTGTGAGCCTTTCGATAAACGCATTGTCTGTGTTGCACTGGGTGTGTCCACCATCTACCTGAATGGCTCGCTGTCAGGATCCGTATCTTTGAAACCCATCTCCTCGAGCTTGCAGCGCCGGTACAGCTCATAATGGCGGGCATGTGTCTGCTCCCTCAGATCCTCCATGTTGACTCTGATCAGCATCTCTCTGAGCTTTACAAAGTCGCAGTGGCTCTCGTTCTCAACTAAAAGGACAAATACAGAACGCCATTAGTACAGCAGCAGAGACTCAGGAGGCCCTTTTAGTTATTCCCTCCACATTAGACTCCTCTGGTGTCCAAATAATGTTGTTTTCAGTCCTTGCTTCACGCCTTCATTCAGTGCCTGGCCATCATTTTCAAATGACTTTAACATGCCATCTGTCGCTCCCTCAGCCTCTCTTCCTCTTAAAAGCAGGAATGTGAAGCCTCCACAGGAAACAGATAATTCGGCATGTACATATACGCCATCCTGAGTGATTAAATTAAACCAAAGCAATTTTTTTTTCCAGCAGACTTCATATTCTGCACTTTTCATGCTCACTTGTTCAACTGGAGAGAATTTTCACTTTAGTTTCACATGAGTGAGTCTCACACTTAAATGCCTTCATGGTGACGAAAGGGCAGGAAGTGTTTCCTGCCTCACAGACTGACAGCAGAGGAGGGGAGAGGGGATGATGGGTGCCCTGGGCATCCACTCTGTTGAAGCCTTCAGTCACAGGTCACCTCACCCCATCAAAACAATAAGGACTGTTCTGATAATAAAATGTGTTTCATTTTGAGGCCAAAGCTAAGATCTGTAATGGCAGGAAAACCTAAGATGACTGAACCATTTTGTACAGTAAAACAATCTCAAAGTTAAGATAAAACAATTGAGTCATAAAGAGCTAATACAGGCACTTTGAGGGACTGTAGATCAGGAAGTACTATAAACCAGCTATATAAATGCAGTCCATTTGTCATTATTTACTGAAGTTCTGACGCGAGTTTTGTATTTTAGCTAATACTGACAGTTTCCCACCATAAAACGATGATCTTCCATTCAACTATAGCTAGCGAGAATCCCAATGCTTGCTACAGATCTGCTGTTGCTGAGAGAAATCTTATTAAAATAAAATAAAAACAAAAAGGGTTTAACTTGTGTGCAACATCATTTGTTCAGATCAAACATGCAAGGCAAGACTTCAGTACATTAAATAAAAACTTTTAATACCTTCTGAGTTCATTCGATCTCTTTTTGTCTATATTGGAAATTAACTTGAAAAACCATCTTCAGTAAGCTTTTTTTGTTTTGCTTTTAAATAACAGGAGACGATTTGGAGAACAATGAATGGAGTATTAGTAGACCCCCAAGGATATCTTCATAGACTGTTTGACTAAACTAAAAAAAATAAAAGCATAACTCATTAAAAAATTTGTTGAAAGTCAAGTTCATCAACCTACTGGCAAAACTCAGCAACCCCTTAAGATTACTTTGGTTGCTTCAGACCCGGTTTGTGAAGAAAGGTCACCATGGTGAGAAAATACAAAGGCATTATGTTTAAATACCACCAGAAGCTCTAAGGATGAATAAACAACAGTGGTGGCATTCAAAAAGCACAATTAGCATGGCAATTAGCTTTTCCAGGTGGACACAGATGTGAAAGTCTGCAGAGGATGACGTTAAAATATAACAATGCAACATAAATATTTAAACAAAACAACAAAGGGTAACTTAAAAAAAAAAGAAGGCATTCCTTTATTAGACTTGGACAAAACACAAAATAAACTAACAAATTCTTTTGAAACCAAAATTAATTTAAAAAAATCAGCAGTCATTCAGCTGCATGGCTCAGTCACTCATGTATTTTCTGCTCAAATTTGCTGGCTAACCGCACATCATTAGTGGAAAAAACATGGGTTAAAAAAAAGAAACTAGCCGTTTACTGGGGCTGCATCCAGGCTACAGAAAATTATTGTTCATTTGGCATCTAATAGCCTCTCTTCTGCACACTACCACCACACCCCCGTGAGGACTGAATGAAGGCCAACTCTCCAGCTGCCTGCAGCACTGAGCCCTCAAGATACAGAAGCACATGGCTCTGCTGGTACACAGACACATGCACAGAAATACAGAAGCAAGCAAGAGAGATGTGGCTCCAAATAAAGTTATCAAAAGTAAACATTCATGCAATTGAAAATCTAGAATGATCGTTTTGTACTGGGTTGATTAACTGCTCCGTGAGTCTTTGGAAAGGCTTCCAGATGTTTGGAGTTTCAAAGATAAATATTACAGATTAGGGAAAGCCTTGCCTCATCATATACATCCTTCAGTCTCTGCTGAATCCTTGAATTCCTTACTGCTTTCCAAATATTTATTCCCTGCGCCAAGGAGGTAGGTAGGATTTTGATAGTGTTTGCATGTCATTCTATCTGTAAACACCATAGCTCAAACTGTTTTGAAACAATTCTGATAAAACTTAGAGGTGTAGAGTGGGGTCATGTTAACAATCCATTAAAATCTGGCTTACATCCACCAAGGTCTTCAAGGTCAACTCACTGAATTATTGTGCAAATATTGACAAAAAGCCTTATAGCCAAGTGTGGGCTATATAGAGTTGTTGAAATTGACAACAGGTTTTCACACTGACAAGAAAATATTGGCATGGAACATTAACCCTAACCCTTTAATTTTATTACAGTACAGTAATGGGTTATAACCATTTAAATACAAAACAATTTGGGCACATGTACAATGATCTGGGTCATTTATGCTTTCTTCAAGAATTTTAAGATGGACAGATGGAAATATTCACAATTTGCTAATCTCTCACTGTCCTGCTGTGAGCTTATATACATACTATGTGTATATACTATTACGATATTTAAATGGTAATAAAAGCGAGTCATGTTGTAAAGTACATGCCGTACTTCATGCAGGGATGTGGGAACCAGCGGTGCTGTCTTTTACAGTATAAAGACGTGATCTCACCTCATATTACTTCAGTGCATGATCATTTCCTCTGGGGTCGTGTCTAGACTCTTCTTCTTTCTTTTTTTTTTTACTTGTTTGTATAAGAGAACATTAATAAATTGTGGTCAAATAATGCCCTTGTACAGTGAGGCTGTTTGGGTGGTGACGAGTCTTCAGGCGTGTTTGGTGAGGAGTTCTGAATTTAAAAATCCAGGGTCACTGTTTATTTCTGCTTTCTGCTGAAATATTAAAACCAACGAAATATCGATGGACGGATTACATTCTCAGAAGAAAATAAGTCTGCGAAAAACTTGATCTATGTGATTATTTAGTAGCTTTTAGTGATACTTTTACTGAGTAGATTAATGCTGAATAATACATTTTTTAAAATCAAGAACAAATGTACGTTTCTGAACTTACATAAATCCACACATTCTCAGTATTTACTGTTTATGTGATTAGGGATGTGTAATTTGATGCCAGAAAAATATTCTTAATTTTGTGTTGTTTTCTATCTGTGTGAATAGTAACACATAGAAAGCTGCAGAGAAGGTCTGCTACGTGTCACAGATGTCTGGAGTTCAGAGATAACAGCACAATAAGATCTTGGGGAAGATTAAATACACACACACACACACACACACACACACACACACACACACACACAAAGACCCCCTGAATAACTCTTTTAGTCAGCAGACAGCCCTCGTCTGTCTTTCTTCAAGCTCATGGAAATTTCTCATGACTCTTTAAGAGGTTACCATAACCCATCTATATGACATCTGGCATCTACAAACTGTTTCCACAGATTGAGAGCCTCCCTTCAGTCAGCTGCATGTTATAAAACACAGAGACCTCTGTGCTCAGATACTGTGACAAGTGTGTTGTATGAATGATGAGCAATCAGTGTGAAAGCAGGGCTGAGTCAAAATGGAAGCAGCTTTGCTGTATTATATCCCATCAATTTAGACTTTTGATGCCAGACATTGATGGACTTTACTGATGAGACATAACCATGCAGACAACAACAAGCTTCAAGAGTCTACTGCACAAGTTATAGTTGTTTCTAAATACAAAAATAAACAAATACTACATACCTGCTTGCAACTATAATACATTATTGTGTGTTGTGTAATATATAAGAACACTTGTAAAAATAAGAAAAGCAACCAGGAAAGAAATGAGCTTACAGCAGGGCTGACAAAACTTTTTTGCAGTAAGCACCAGTCTGTCGGATGGTTGACTGGACTAGAGCAGCACAGTGACCGATAAGTCCAGAGGAATCCATCCCACAGGAGACACGCAGCAGGCTTTAGAAATAACCACAGTGTCCTCTGAGGGTTGGAGAATGAGAGTGGCCAGTAGATAATGGAGACAGGAGAGGAAGAGAGGACGGGTGAGGGAGGGAGCAGTAAACGAAAAAGGAAGGAAGGAAGCGAGAGATGGAGGGAGAGTGGAAGGGAGTGAGCGAGGTTCTCTGAGAGGATGACTCCCACATGAGCAGCAATATTCTCACAGCAAATCTGTGTGTGTGTGTGTGTGTGTGTGTGTGTGTGTGTGTGTGTGTGTGTGTGTGTGTGTGTGTGTGTGTGTGTGTGTGTGTGTGTGTGATTATTAAATTAAACTGTTTACCATCATTGACAAACACAGAGGAATGAGCTGTGGGAAACAAAAACTCCCAAGAAACCCAACGTCTCCACGGGCAACGCATTCATGCCAATATCCAGGCATACATCCAGGCTCTGCACGCCTACAAACACAATGCATGAAGCTAAAGACGAGACATCATTAACGATAAACTGTCTGCGTGCGCACAGAGACACTGTCAAAACGATCTCCATACTTCATTTTAGTGTCACTCCGCATAAAGTGACACTGTCAGCTGTGGAGGGCATTCGGCATTAACGGGTAAAAATAAACAGGAAAACTATGGGATGCACTCGCCACTCTGCCACGTGCAGGAAACATCCTTCACCAAGGATACTTAACTGAGTAAAACATCCTTAACAAACAAAAAACAAATAAAAAAAACAAGAACAACAAAAAAAAGTAGTGAGTCCAGCTACTAGTTTTTGTTTTTTTTTTTAATTAAAAATGAATCATATGATTCAGAGCTTTGTCAGTCATATATTATTTTTTACTGTACATAATAATTCAGTGATTCCTGCAGGTTACTTTTCTTTCCACTGGCTTTATTGTTTTTCTCATTCTACTTTCTCAAATACAGAGTTACTGCCTGGTATGACTTTTAATATTGCAAAACATCCACATGAACACCCAAACACAGGCACAAGGACACTGAGCCACCTACTTCATCAGATATATAAAAATAAACAAAAGATAAAAATCCCACATGACCACTGTCAGCCACATTCACAGCACAGCAAAAACAAGAAAATCAAGCAAACTTATAAAACGGCGTAACAGCAACTGTACAACAGTTCAGCGTTTGTGCCAATATCCCAAACAGTCACCTGTCACACATTAGGTACGCCTATTCAAACGCTGAATAATGCAAATGCCTAATTAGCCAATTACAACTTAGTACTTTTAAGTAAAGAGACAAGGTCAAGATGACCTGCTGAAATTCAAACAAGAGCATTAGAAAGGGGAAGAAAGGTCACTTAGGCAACTTTGAATGTGGCATGGTTTTCGGTGCCAGAGTGGTTGTGCTGAGTAATTCAGAAACTACTGATGGTTCAAAAAAGAGGAAATATCTGATGACTAGCAGTGCTCTAGAAGAAAAGGACTTGCTGATGTCAGAAGTCAGAGGGGAGTGACCAGACTTCTTTGAACTGATAGCAAGGCAAAACTAATAATCATTCACTACAACCAAGGTATGCAGAAGAGCATCTCTGAACACCCTGAAACCTTGAAGCAGATGGACTACAGCAGCAGAAGAGCACACAGGGTGCCACTCCTGTCAGATATTAATTTGCACAGGCTCACCAACATTGAACAAAGGACCGGAAAAAAACATTGCCAGTTGTGACTAGTACTTTATGGAATATAACCAACCACTGAGGATATATATAATATGTGGTATATTACAAGAAAAAAAAAAAACACTTTATTTTTGTAGTAGTCCTGAAAAATTAATCAAACAAGAAATGATCCTTTAATAAACCAGCTATTTGATTGTAAAATACAAACACAACATATTGTGGTTAAATTTCTTGTCAGCATCTCTCACCTTGAACGACACCCCAGGGGTACTGTCTGGCCCTCACTGCTTTGTTCCCCACTTTGACTTCTTCCACACTCCCGACTACAGCAAATGGCAGATGGGCCTGCACAGAAAAACAAGTTAGTGTCAAAAAGCTTTTTACAAAAAAAGTTCTTACTGGTGCAATAAGCAGGGGACCAGGGTACACTGCCCTAAGGAGATTTTTTTTATTCTTCACAGAACAAGTCAATTTTCAGTAGGCTGTGGTGTAAAGGATAAGCTGTTTCACTGTGTTTGTCTGCTCTCTTATCCTTCACAACCAAACCACACCAGTGCAAAGCGTAACCATGTTTACATATGAGCTGCACCAGTGATCGGTTTCACGTTTTAAAACAAAATGGGTCTCCCAACTGCGGCTCAGATGGGAGACCTATTTTGTTGAAGTGATTAAACACACACGCTTTATTATTGCTCTCGGAGCTACTATGCTTCATTAAGACCAACAGTGAGGAGGCATCGCAGGGGAAACATGCCTGACACGCTACCTCAAAAATTAGATGGCAAGTTGAAACCAGCTGGCTGGTTACAGCTCAGAGGAACCAGCAAGCTGGCGAGTGTGGGTGCTGATGTAACCAACTATGAATAGACTGGGATACTGTACAAGGACAGTGCCTCGGAGACCCAAATGCTGTCTCGTTCACCATTTTTGTACATGCGTGGGTGTGTTTAAACATTATGATTGTACATGAGAGGCATAATGAAATCTGATCTAAAAATAGACAGATATTATCATGAAAATGCACTTGTGCCTGATGCTTCAGCAAAGGTCTGTAGCATACGTTTAATTATAATCCTACTTGTAAGATGAAACTTAAGTTGGAGTAATATCATAAAGTTTATGCACTTTTTAAATTTTTTACCTAAACCAAGGAGGTTACATTTTTGGTAGCGCTTGCATGTGTGTGCATTCAATTTTGTCATTCTGTCTGCAAACACACCAACTATAAAAGTCTTGCATGAATTCTGATCAAACTTTGTAGGACTGTAGAGTGGAGTTGTGAAGGTCAAAGTGATAATAATGCTATACAGAGCTATTTAAAATTATGTTTCTTACTGCTACTGTTTGTATTATTTTGTATAGGTAATGATATATGGTGAATCTAAATATCACGTCACTTTGGGCCTCTTCTTCAAGGTCAAGTAAGGTCAAACTTTCATAAAATGCTTTTTATCTTTTAAACTACGCTTAAAATTTACTGTCTTTGTCTGTATTGACAAGTGATACTGATACAGTGGGATGCAAAAGTTTGGGCAACCTTGTTAATAGTCATTATTTTCCTGTATAAATCGTTGGTTGTTACAATAAAAAAAAAATGTCAGTTAAATATATCATATAGGAGACACACACAGTGATATTTGAGAAGTGAAATGAAGTTTATTGGATTTACAGAAAGTGTGCAATAATTTTTTAAACAAAATCAGGCAGGTGCATAAATTTGGGCACTGTTGTCATTTTATCGATTCCAAAATCTTTAGAACTAATTATTGGAACTCAAATTGGCTTGGGAAGCTCAGTGACCCCTGACCTACATACACAGGTGAATCCAATAATGAGAAAGAGTGTTTAAGGGGGTCAATTGTAACTTTCCCTCCTCTTTTAATTTCCTCTGAAGAGTAGCAACACGGGGGTCTCAAAACAACTCTCAAATGACCTGACGACAAAGATTGTTCACCATCATGGTTTAGGGGAAGGATACAGAAAGCTGTCTCAGAGATTTAAGCTGTCTGTTTCACAGTTAGGAACATATTGAGAAAATGGACGACCACAAGCTCAGTTCAAGTTAAGGCTCGAAGTGGCAGACCAAGAAAAATCTCGGACAGACAGAAGCGACCACTGGTGAGAACAGTCAGAGTCAACCCACAGACCAGCACCAAAGACCTACAACAGCATCTTGCAGCAGATGGAGTCACTGTGCATCGCTCAACCATTCGGCGCACTTTACACAAGGAGATTCTGTATGTGAGAATGATGCAGAGGAAGCCTTTTCTCTGCCCACAGCACAAACAGAGCTGCTTGAGGTTTGCTAAAGCACATTTGGACAAGCCAGCTTCATTCTGGAATAAGGTGCTGTGGACTGATGAAACTGAAATTGAATTATTTGGGCATACCAAGGGGCGTTATGCATGGAGGAAAAAGAACACAGCATTCCAAGAAAAACACCTGCTACCTACAGTCAAATATGGTGGTGGTTCTATCATGCTGTGGGGCTGTGTGGCCAGTGCAGGGACTGGGAATCTTGTCAAAGTTGAGGGACACATGGATTCCACTCAGTATCAGCAGATTCTGGAGACCAATGTCCAGGAATCAGTGACAAAGCTGAAGCTGCGCCGGGGCTGGATCTTTCAACAAGACACCCAATGACCCGAAACACTGCTCAAAATCCACTAAGGCATTCATGCAGAGGAACAAGTACAACGTTCTGGAACGGCCATCTCAGTCCGCAGACCTGAATATTATTGAAAATCTGTGGTGTGAGTTAAAGAGAGCTGTCCATGCTCGGAAGCCATCAAACCTGAATGAACTAGAGATGTTTTGTAAAGAGGAATGGTCCAAAATACCTTCAACCACAATCCAGACTCTCATTGGAACCTACAGGAAGCGTTTAGAGGCTGTAATTTCTGCAAAAGGCGGATCTACTAAATATTGATTTCATTTCTTTTTTTGTGGTGCCCAAATTTATGCACCTGTCTGATTTTGTTTAAACAATTATTGCACACTTTCTGTAAATCCAATAAACTTCATTTCACTTCTCAAATATCACTGTGTGTGTCTCCTATATGATATATTTAACTGACATTTTTTTTATTGTAACAACCAACGATTTATACAGGAAAATAATGACTATTAACAAGGTTGCCCAAACTTTTGCATCCCACTGTATATGGGGATATATGGGGATTCCAAATATCACATAATAGTTTGCATCCAAATATCATGTAACATTTGACCTCTCACCTTATATCTTTAAAGAAAGCTTTATGAAGAGAAAGAAAATGAGCTGACTGGTTATATAGAAGTATACTTCAGTAAAATAGTATATAATACGCTGAAGTTATTCATACCCAGTTATTTATAATTCAATACATTTTACCAATTACCTACTCCTCCATTAAGTTTATATACAAAATACAATACTGTTCCCTTAAAAGTAAAAAAGGCCCAGAGAGTGAGCTCCCATGGCACAGGTTTGTGCACTCAGAGTGCCTGTTATAGTTATGCTTGCATAGGCAGACTAGTGCAGAACTTCTTTTTAGTTCTTGTTACGAACTAAAAAGAAGAATAGAAAAGTGCCAATCAGTGCAATCAGTGGGTCCAACGACATATGATCCTTGTATATAGCTACATACCCACGGTTAGCTAGTGTTTGCAAATATTATAAATATTTTACAAAGTATACAGTCAAAATGGTGAGACTGTAATTCATCTGCATTGAAACACTGACTCTTTATTTATGGTGTTTTAGTCAAAGCATATGTTACCGTCATTAAAACAAAGAATGTTTTGACTTTTTAACTGTTTTTGTGCAAAAAATATTACTTACATTCATGGAGGCATTGATCTCACTGACAGTTTCGTCATCTGTTGGGAACTGATATATCTGGACGCCGTTGCTCACCAGCTCGCTCATTATCTTTATTTTGAATTTATGAAGCTCGCTCTTGGAGATTGTGTCCGCTTTGGCAATGATGGGAATTATGTTGACCTGCGGAAATAATGACAAAAAAAAAAAAAAGTGAGATAGTTATTAAATATGTGGTGCACTGCACTGTTGTTGCTAATGTGGTGGAGTCTTCCAAAAATGATAATGCAAAGACGTTTTGTGTTACATTATGGAAGCATTTGGTTTAGCCTGGTTTAAACGTTGACATGACAAAACAAAAGGATGCACAGGAAACACCCAAATGTTTTCAGATCATGACAGATTACAGCAATTGCCATCTAACCATCATGAGCAAACACTGCTTAAAAAAAATTAAAGCTACATTAAATATACTGAGGTTTTAAACAGCTGTGTAGCGCATCTATAAGACCATGCACAGTTAACTGAATAGCAAATAAGCCCAATCAGAACCCCGACTGATAAATAAAACAAACAGTGATTATGAAAACAAACTCGGCTCCATCTACAATCAGCAGCAGATGTGAAGAAATAAACGCACAGTTTGTCTGCATTCCTCTGTACGGCTGCATTTCCCAGATCACCAACTGGGAAGATGGGCAGGACTCCCACAGATCCACACAGCAATTCCACAGCACGCCTTAGAGTATGAGTCAGAGCTTGTTAAAAATCAAATTTGAATCTCATCATACTTTGTTGGCTCGTTAATTTGCAGCGGGGTGGCCAGTATCAGGTTTTAACCCTTATTTAACAAACTAATTTAACTAATCTCGGTGTTATATTTGCTCGCTTCCCACAACTGAGTTTTCCCAGCTGACCAAAGATCATTCCCAAACAGTTAATGTTTGTTCTGAGGGACGAGGAACACCAGCTGTGACCACATTAAAGCAGTTCACAGGAAAGATAATCCCTGAAAAAACAGCCCAATATTTTTGGCACTTTGTCATTTAATGTTATACAAGGAAATATCTCTGAGTGTGCAGGTGAGACCACGCTGATACAGTCTGAGCCTTAATAATGAAAACGCTTACAGAACAATATGAAAACACCTAATATGAATGGATCCCATTATTATCGTTTGTGTTACATAATTATGTGGATAATGAGCTGCTTAACTCAGTTTTCATAATGAAGTTCCTGTAATTTCTGGGCTTTGGTGAACAAGAAATTGATGTACAACACTGCTGTGGAGTCAATTACTCACCTTTTTTAAAGGCTGGATTTATTTATAGATATAACACTGCTATGATAAATTACTTATTGCATGCCGCTCGTAATAGATTAGTTTGAATCATCATGTGTTTATTTTTTCAAGAAAAAATAAACACATGACTCTTGGGGATGCTCTGGAGTATTTCCTGATTTTTTTTTTAATCTGATTTATGGACGCTGCTGGATAAGAAGATTCTGGGAAAGTCGCAATAAATCTACAAATATAAAAATAGATGTTTAGCAAGATGTTTTCAAGCACGCCCTGGAAGCCTAAATAATACCTGATGGCAATAAAAGCAGGAACACAACAAATGTCTCACAGACTTAGATAAGGGTTTAAAAGATCTCAAACCTGCAAGCTGCCACTGACTGTGGATAACGTCACACAGCACTGATGTGAGAACAGCGTAGGCATGGTCTGGAGGACTCATGGTAAGTGGGCAGCATGACGTGTCCTGTCCCATGCACAGTCTACTCAGGCAGCAGCTTCTCTTGAACCAAACCGAGTATTTTCAGTACTACTGTGTGCTATATGTAAGGAGCGGACAATGCCCTGACCTGATTGTGCCAACACTGTTCAAAGCTCATGTGGAAAAACGGCACTACAAGAGTCAGGAAGCAGACTCCTTATTACTTTTAGAACCCCAGCATGTAATGTGTCCTTTCAGTAATGCTCCGTCAAGCCTCTCCCTCTATTTTTACTTTGGAAAACATCTCATCTGCCACAAACAGGAAAAATGGTATAACCAAAAACAGCAAAATGGAACCTAACCCAGCCATGTGACAGTGGATTACATCACAAATTAAAAAGGTATTCTTAAAGTTAAGCAGGAGGCATGAGTCCTTTCAATTGAACAACCTCAATAAACTGACTCTTTTACATTCTTTAATTTATAAAGTTAAGTAGAAATGTTTCCCATCCGTTAACAAAAAGAGTTAAAACCTTCATTTAAAACAAACGACACTCCTTTCAGACTCTTATCTCTCTTCCTGCCTTCATTTACTAAAAACCACATTTTACTTTACGGGCCTTGTGTGGGGAGGGCTGAGTCGTTAACAAGAAAAACACCATTGTCTGGGTTAGACAGAAAAAAATACACAGACTGAAGGGAAAAGCTGTTTCTGGTCTCTTTCCCTGGTTTTTCCTGTGACAACACTATCTGTCAGAGGGGACAGATCTGTTCATTTATCTTTTTCATTTCCAGATACAACTTAAGATTTACACACAATGTAATGATGCTTTCTCTGACAAGGATATGTCTCTGCATTAAATTTGATATTAAAAACACATAGCCCTGATTTATCGAGCCATGAAAAACATAACGATTTCCAGCTACTGGGATGGGTTTTTTTTTGGTTTTTTTTGTTTTTTTAAATTTCTTGGTTCTGCGTGTTTAAGAATTTGATTTTAGGCTGTAAACGCGTCTGTAATCTGTTGAAAACTAACTGGTATAAAAAACTGAATGCAAAAACATAAAATAACTTTGTTAAAGCTATTTGGTTTCTTGTCTTGGTTTATGCAAAACAAAGTAGGCACTTTCTGTGGTCACCCTCCAGATATCCAGAGCCCATAAACATAAAATAAGACAGAAATCTCATAAATGTGCAAAGGTTGAATATTGTTTGGTTTGCAGGGGTCTTAAATGTTGCCTCCAAATCTATCTAGAAAGAGAACCCTGCACACATAAAGTCCATCTGCCCTGTAAAACACAGCAGTGTCACTTCCACATTGCAGTTACTCAACATTGGCTTGTTTTCAGATACAACAGCAAACACACTGCACATTGTGGAAAAATTGCTGGGACAGAGCCACTGAGATCAGAGTGGTACTCATCGTGAACACCCGCAGTGGGTTCTGAATTGTGTAAATCATTAAGGATAAAAAATAAAGCCTACATTTCTTCCGGTTTAATCCGGAAACACTTTGTGAATGTGTACAAAAAAATGTTTAAAAAGGTGTATATATAAAATGTCTCTGATTGTTACACTGGAGAATCAAAAGAAAAAAATGTTAATCATATGGATCTACATAAAGTTTAGGCTGTGGTAGCTGCTCTGCTACAGTATATTTAGCTCAGGTAAGTTGGATGAGTCAAAGCAGAGGCCATGGCTTGGCTGTGTTCACTGTACTCATTTGGGTGGTATAAGGAGACAGTTGGCAAACATAGCGTGCCAGGTTTTGATCGTTCTGTTGGCACATCAAGACAGCACACGGGCTTGGTGGTCAGCGCCATCGTTTCACAGCAAGGAGAGTCCTAAATTTGGATTTCTGTCCTTTTCTAAAGTTCGTATAGGTTCCTTCACAGGTTAGGTTTGAACTCCTGTATCCCTAAAGGACAGTTTTAGTAAAAATACCAGAAGCACTGGTTTAATTTTGTAATAAAAAAGTACTTTGAAAAGAAAAGAATAAACCCTTGGGTTTTTAAGATAGGGTTTAATATACTGAATCAAATTTGTTCCTGAAAGCTGAGGACTGAGTTAAGAGCCGTTGCATAAATTATTTATACACTTTTTCTGATGCCATAAAACTATTAAGTGTCCCTGTAGAGCGGCATTTGGCTGAGGTATCTAGTTTTTATTATGAAGAGTATCGAGAGACTTCTGGCAGAGATGGCTTGATTGTTGGCAGGGGAAAGCCAGCAGGGTTGGTCACAAGCTGACCATCTGCTTTATTCTGGATTTATTATTACTGCACCAACAGAAACAAACAGAGACAAAGCTACCACTTCATCAGCTCTACAGCAGTGCTATTAGGAGTTAAATAGACTGAAAAACTAATCGCAACCACTGCAGATCAATCTGAATGATCGAATTAAATTTGATTGCTGAACCTTACAGTGTATTGTTTTGGTATAATCTCATACAAATTCACAAAAATTGGCTTATGGCTTCCACATAAAGCTTTGTAAGTGAAATGTGACAACTCCTGTGTGAGTTTACTGCCTCACAGCTTTAAAGTTAAACGAGCTCCTGCAGAGCTGAAAATACAAATCTCCTCTTTCACCGTCATTCACGCTCCTCTGGGTTTTGTCTGCTTCATAATGTCTTACAGCTCACCTCCCTGGCTTTTAATAATTAATTTTATTAAACTGTGAAAACAGGAATAAAATGACAAAATAAACAGATAATAAACAGGCAATGACCACTTAATACAATAAAATATAAATAATAAAATAATAAATACAAATGGCTCCAACTTAATGGCTCCAAACTGACTTATCTGGCTTGTCTAACTATGTACACCACAGTGACTCCGCCCCTTTCCCCTTCTTTGCCCCAAGTGCTGTTTTGATGAGATTTTTTTTTCCATTTGTTATTTAATGAAGGCAATCCCAACGACTGCATCTCCAGTGAGATACACTCATCACATACAGCAAATCATAGATCCATGGAGCAATAATCTGTGCAGTAATACTCACAACAACAATGAAAAAGCCACAAATCAATGTCTTCCTGAATCTGACTATTGACTGTTGTACAGCTGTGTGCTGACCTGCAAACATATACCAAACTCAATCTCAGAGTGAATTAGAAGGTTGTGATGCTGATGTATTGGAAGCAGAGTAGTTTAAACTGACATAAATATCTTTTTATAAATAAGAATCTGTCCCTTAAAACAGTGGTCCCCAACCTTTTTTGCACCACGGACCGGTTTATGCCCGACAATATTTTCATGGACCGGCCTTTAAGGTGTCGTGGATAAATACAACAAAATAAAACTAGTACCGGTACCGAAAAAAATCAAATTTATTCATAACACACGTGAAAAGACCAAGGAAAACCGAGTAAGCGATAAAAACGATAACAAAATAACGCTGAAAACCGATAAAAACCCTGAAAACTATACATTTCACACCTGAGCCTCAACTCTCGCGGCCCGGTACCAAACGACTCACGGACCGGTACCGGTCCGAGGCCCGGGGGTTGGGGACCGCTGCCTTAAAACACCAAATCAAATTTTTTCACTATGCTGGCTTTTTAGGTGTAAAACTAGTCATGGAGAGGTTCTCTTTCCCCAAATCACGACTATTACAGTTCAAACCATTAATCCTTTTCCACAGAAATAGCCAAATAGGTTCAGCCTAAACACTGCCATGTGAACTCTTCTTGAAATCCTAAAAGATGAAATGGAAACTTGCATAGTCACTGGAACATTTTTGTTTCAACTTTACTCTTCTCTTTTGGGACACAGAGTCCACACCCTGGTAGGCAGATCAGGGATGCCCTCGTTTCAGTGAAATTCAAACCAGTCACACGGAAAGGGAAGTCTGACTTCAGACTAATATTATTCAAACACACTTGCATTTTTCCAGAGGGAAAATATAGATGCATGCTTGTGTGTCACATGTGCGTACCTTGCTGTCCAGTTTTTTCATAGTAACGAGGTCCAGGGACTTGAGGGAGTGTCCTGTCGGGGCAATGAAATAAAGGCAGATGTGGATCCTGGTGTCGTGGTAGTTAAACAGCGAGCGTTTGATCTTCAGCTCTTCCTGGAGATAGTTTTCAAACTGAGTGTCAATGTAGTCAACAATGGGTTTGTAACTGTGGAGAGAGGAGGGGAGAAAAGAGAAACCGTTAGGATTTATGTCTGTGGGTCAAAGCTAAATATTTGTCTTCTTATTCATGCGCTGGTAATGAATATGAAAAGGGAAAGGGGACTTTTCACAGGAAAAGGAAAAGACACAGATATGTTTTCAGTAACTGTGAGATCTGATTCAATGCCAAGATCTCAGCTTAGAGTTGCACAGCTTAGTGCTGCATGAAATTTGTGTTCAGCTTATGGAAGGTCCAGTTGAAACTAATCAAAGAGGCTGCAGAAAACAACGCGTCCTCTCTCTCACAGAGCAGTGACCGCTTTTGGAGCCTTTAAGTGTCACCAGTAAATCAGTGAAGGGCACGAACACAAAGTAACACATCGTCTTCTTTACAGCCTTTTCTCCTCGAGCATTTGCGAGAAAGGACAGGAGAGATGGGGAGTGCCTTTAATGCTACACCACTCGCTCACAGCTACTTGACTATACAGCTAAATGTCAGAAAATGTTACTTACATTTCATTAAAATAACACATTTCTGTTGGTTATTGCTCCAGTACAGTTGGTTTCTATAAGCTGTTTTCAATCTTTTAACCACAAAAGCCGGTGACCAGCCTCATTGGGATGTTTTGAATCACATTCACACCAGACTTGTTTATTTGAGTCTGCAGCTTTAACTCGTTTCATTTGGGAAGATGAGAAGAAAACCATTAGAAGGAAGCCACGTGCTTAAATAAAAAACTAAGCGAACTGTTGGTTCATTAGTCATAGTAGATAACATCACACAGTCATAGTCTGGTTCTCACATCAACACTTGTCATTTTCTGGCTATATATCTCTACAATTATGATCATCTACATATGAGATGTTCAGTAAATTTGTTTGTATTGAACAGATGTCTCCAGACGAATTCCTTCGTTTATCTCGTGCTGTTATATTTGGACACTGCACAACCAACTCAAACACTGTATGTTTTTCTTGCTCTGGATAGTAGAAAGGCTTGAAAACAACTGCAACCAGTGTCAAACATCTTTAACACCTCCTGAATCCATATTCAGTCACATAGACTTCAAAGTGCCTCAGAGTGACCAAAATGCAACCCAGATGCTCATGTTTAACATGCGTCTGCAAAAGTAAAAGTGAAAATGATGACATTTTG
Organism: Perissodus microlepis; assembly: GCF_051167445.1. Taxonomy (NCBI): domain Eukaryota; kingdom Metazoa; phylum Chordata; class Actinopteri; order Cichliformes; family Cichlidae; genus Perissodus; species Perissodus microlepis. Next base: position 21,458,030 of record NC_140470.1, on the reverse strand, counting down.
TCTTTAGAAAACAACGAACTCTGAGAAACAAGCCCAAAAAACAGGGCTATAAGGACATAGCTGTTTTGTTTTGTTTCTTTTAGAATTAATAGGAAGCAGTTCCCTTGTGTGCTCTGGAAAGATGCAGTTTAACACTAAAGATGGAAAATCGTGACAGTCCTGTTACGTTTAATCTAAGAGCTTGAATGTGATTTCTACAAACTCTCTGACCTAAAGCCAGTAATTCCAAGTTTTTCCTGTTAACCATCACCATACACTACTTCCATCTTTGCTAAACATGACAAATAACTGAAAATGACATCATCTTGTCGACTGTTCAACTCCAGATGTGCCACTTCACTGATGTTTTACAACTCAAAAGTGACACATAAGTAGAACAGGAAAAAAATGTATTCCATTCCCTCAGCTTGCAACATGTTTACAGTCATCTGTCCTCTCACTTCACATCCATCTTCAATCTTCTCTGAGGAATGCACAAACTGTGACCTTTTGAAGCTCTCTCAGTGTGCCGTTACACTCCGCTGCAGGCTCTGTCCTTCGCCATGTTGGTTTAAACGGTCTACAGAGAAAGCTGCTATCAAAGAGCGTGAGAGTGCTGCTTGCTGGCTAGGCCACAACAAGTACACTTAATTCCACAGCTGAATGTTAAAATAAACAAATCAACAATTTCCTCTTTATTTCTCCAACTTCCTTCAATTTCAGCCTTCGGAGACACCATAAAAGAAAAGTGCAGAAGTCTGGACTGACAGTGGTTTGTGTGTCTGGGTCACTCGTTTGCCTGCGTAAGCATCTTTTCATTAAAAATGTGTCAATGTCATTTTGCAGCTCGCCGATTTTTGGGGAATACTTACAGGGAAATCTGCTTTTACAACAGACCAAAGGAAATCACAGTCAATTCGGTTTTTTTACTTCTGCTTTTGGCTTATGGGATAATGCAGAGATATATTTGTGATCACCATTGTTAGTTTTTGTTGCTGGTTACCAAGCAGGTCTGGATACTTTGTGAGGCACTCTGGGCTGCATGTATGTGCACTTAGCTCACCTATCCTCTTTGTTGATCTGATCGCCGAAGCCAACCGTGTCAACAATGGTCAGTTTGAGGCGGACGTTGGTTTCTTGCAGGTCGTATGTTCGAGGCCGCAGATACACGCCGTTCTGGTAGTGGCTCGCCTCTTCATTCTCAAACATGGTGTTAAAGAGCGTGTTCATTAACGTCGACTTTCCGATACCAGTCTCCCCTGTGAACGGTTGGAAGCAGAGAGGGAGATGGAGAAAGAGAGAGTGCGTTAGCATCACTTGGGAGTACTTCATCAGCTTTCAGACATCGATTTTTATTGCTGTAACAGAAGTGTAAGCCAGTGTATTACGTTCATGTCAAGAAATACAACACAGTGCTGCTGTTTGTTATTTATCTTTGTAGCTAAACATGTCACTCAGTGCAAAGTAAATCAACACGAGGGCCAGAGGGACTCTGGAGAAATGTACAGTAGTTACACATTCTCTGTCCGATACTCACCTACACATAGGATGTTGAAACAAAAACCCTGCGTGACCGATTTGCTGACCAGCTGCTCAGGGAGGCTGTCAAACCCAACATGGCCACCCAAACTGAGGTTACGTTTCTCTTCATTCTACAGGACACAAAAAAAAAAAAAAAAAAAAAAACATCAGAAGTGTGGCGGATGTCAGGAAAACACATGGCCGAGTCATTATTCAGAAGAGGATGGCACAGATACTGAAGCGCTCACATTCCAATGCGAGGAAACATCAAAGACCTTCTGCTCATTCTGCACATGTAAAATCCATCACATTATGAGTTAGGTAATCGGGGCCTGCAGTGAGGATGAGCTTCAAGAATAATCACTCAGAAGCACAAAGAAGAAAGACATGCTTTAACAGACAGAGGAAGGAAGTGATTATATTTGTATGGAAAATGGAATAAGGCACTTGAAAACATGCAAGATGCAAGTTAGCAGCTTGTTTTATAGAAAACCCCAATGTGAACATTTCAGAACTCCACCACCACTCCAACTTACACACTATAATAGAAATATATCGTTAATAGTGGGATGATAACAGCAGGTACAGAAGAGGCACCCAGGCTGCCTTATCTGCAACACCTTCGTCAGGTTTGATCTGTGGGATCCCCTGCCACTTCAAGAGCAGCTGGGAGATTTAATCCCTCTACTTCGAACCTCCGCCCTGCTGGAGGTGCATTGTGCACCTCTAAAAAAAAGGAGCACCCACAGGGCATCCTTATGAGAAGGCTAAATCAGCTCAACTGACTCATCTCACCGTTTAGGATCACAGGGATATTTCAGCAGGTTGTATCAGTGATCTTGCTCTTTCAGTCGTTTCTCAAAGCTCATGACCATCGGTGACATAGATCGAACAGTAAATCGAGTGCTTTGACTTCTGATTAAATTCTCTCTCCACTGCTGAGGTGAAGTAAGATGCCCACAGATGTCCAAAAAAAACAGCCACGGAAGTATTTAACCTAAAACACAAAAGTTAGCAATGCACGACAAACTAAAAACCACCAGAAAAAAAAACAACAACAACAAATCAGGAGGGTTGTAACCTTTTTTCACATTTGATCTAGCTCATTTAACCAATCTCAGCCAAAGAAGAGAGTTAAAGCTGTACAAGAGGGCCAGCACCTTGAGATGAATAGGGCCACCCGATCTCATCTGGCTGAGCCACGAAGGACTGCATATTTGAAAGCTGAAGTCACCAAGCACAGGCAGCTGAGAGCAGAGCACAGCCAACAATACAGAACTGAGAGGTGGAGGCAGGCTCCGAATACACAGAAGATGACTTTTAAACCTAACTGAACTGCATAATACAGGCTGGAAAGTGTGTGTGTGTGTGTGTGTGTGTGTGTGTGTGTGTGTGTGTGTGTGTGTGTGTTCATTCAGGGGTTTCGGGAGGTGAACGAGAAAACAGGGCTTAATGTGTCAGGCAACACAGCTGGAGTAATCCAACATGAGCTGAGATAGGCAATACTGAGCTGAGCTGCAGCACATTGGGGAGATTACTATACTACACTAACATGTGTTAAAAGTAATAAATATCCTATATGCATTGATAATATGAATATTATTTAGATGTTTTAAAATGCACTAATGTTTATTAAAAAAAACATGCTAAACAAAGACATCAATTTCACTGCAAACCCCACAGCAACAGACAGAAACTCCCTTCATTACATATCGTTCTGAATTTATTAATGAACATTGTATTTATAAATGTGAAAGGAGCAATAACACAATAATTGTGCATTGTAATAGGTGCATGACAGACTGAATATATTAGTATGCTAAAACAAGGGATAAAGCCGGTTTCAGTTGTGTGCACTGTAGCTCCATAATCATCCTCGATTTCCAGTTCGAGCAGTTTATACAGTTTATACAGCTCTTGTTCTTAAGTCTGAATACGTATATTGTAAGTCGCTTTGAAAGGAAAAAGCAATGAATAACTGCAACGTTTGCAGGAGTCGGTTTCAGGTTCACCGAGATGAATGAGAGGAAGAGGCTGTGGCCATTCTTTCTTTGTTATTCGCTGTAAACTCAGACCTTGTCAAACAACATTAGTCGGCCTGCTAGTCAGCATTGGTAGTCAGCCTGCTGAATGAATGAAGCCGGGTAGAGATGTTCAGATAGAGCAGTGGTTCTTAACCTGGGTTCGATCGAACCCTAGGGGTTCGGTGAGTCGGTCTCAGGGGTTCGGCAGAGCCTCCGCCGTGACATGCACGGCTCATTTTGTGCACCAGTAAAAAACATATGTATGTCTTGAATTTGAAAAAATCTTATTTTATTTTTCACTAAAGAGGGGTTCAGTGAATGCGCATATGAAACTGGTGGGGTTCGGTACCTCCAAAAAGGTTAAGAACCACTGAGATAGAGGGAAGGGAGCAGACTATGATATTGTGCCTGTAAGCGAAACTAAACTCTGGATTCCTGAGTAGGTTTTAAAATAGGAGTTAAAAATTTACATAAGCCTGTATTTATCCAGGAAATTATAAATAAAGGCTTGCGTGCTGCTTTTCCATAAACACTTTTGTACTTTAAATTCTGAAAGTGTGTACTTTAGTTTGTAAGTGTACTTCTTCAAGCTCAGAGTTCCTATTTAATACTTTTATAGACATTTAGAGCATAGCTAAGCTTAAGGAGGGTTTTTTTTAACTTGTAAACCTGCTTCTGTGGATATTCCTCCAAACTTACTAAACCACAATGGTGAAACAAAAATTCAGAAAAACAACAAGGATTCTGACTCACTCTGGATCATTTTGGGTTGACCTCCTACACTGAACCTAATCACGCTGTCAGTAGCGCATGATTTTTGTGTGTAAGTGAGCGACACATAAGAAGCAGATGGACCCCGTGAACGGCTGCTGCAAAATGAGTGCCCAGGCCTGACCAAGAGTGTTATCTTTTAGGAGAAGACAGCACAGAACTGCAGACGTGGACACAAACTCCCCAAGCTGTCACTCGACTGGCTGAATGTGTAAGTGTATGCACTGGACTGACTGCAGGAGGAAGCACTCAGTTTCCTTAGTGTCCTTAGTGCAGTAAAACGGCTATCCAGCCATGTGCAAGTACTCCACTTTAAGTAAAAACTTAACGAATCAAAGAAGTTGGGAAAATAAAAATGGACTGCAATGACATTTCATTTCTCAAAAAGAAAAACAGTGCAGAAATAGCTCAGATAGAGAGTTGAGAGTTGATAAGAAACTCATTTATTGCAATGAGTGCAAGATGTTGCAGAACTAAATGTGTTAAATAAAGCACTTTAATTTCAGCTGCCAAAACACTGCACATTTTATTGTTAATATAGATTTATATTAGAGATTATAGATTTAACTCAAGCAAAGTGTGACGTACAGCCAAAAAAATAATATTATGTTAAACATTTCTCCATCTTTGGTATTTTTCAGGGAGGCATTAAAGGATTGCCTAGTTCACTATACATTCTTTTCACCCTATGTAATTCAAGCCAACTGGATTTATTTAACAACATGACATATCTAAAAATAAACCTGCCTGTTTTTTTTGCTTTCTGGTCCATTTAGATTTGATGTCGAGAACATAATAACACCCATTAGCAAATACAGGATGTATAACCAACAGACAAGAACCGTTAGGGAAACTATGAGGTATCTGACTGTCCACCCACCCACCCGAGCTAGCTCGGAAGAAGAGAAAAGCAGCGGCACAAAGTATGTCAGGAATGAAAAGCTTCTGGTTAACTGTCTCAGGCTGAAGAGACAACACAGTTCCCAGGCCACCAGGAAATGGTTGCACAGAAGAGGCCCCAGGTGGCTCCAAGTGAAATGAGCCACAAACAATATGGGCTAGGTCACAATGCTGCTCGCTCGAAACTAGCCGAGTTGCTAAAGCCTTTTATTATTGTTGCAGATGAAAATCCGATGTGAAACAAAAAGAATGGCACAAGTAAAGGTAATTAAAGGTAATCAGTTTCAAGGTCCTCACCGTCACATCTGCATGGTCTACTGGGTCACCCAAAAAGAGTTGTGATACGTTTTTTTTAAAATAAAACCTGTGCAAAAACTAAAAGAAAAGCTCTCAGTTTGTTCTGTAGTATGTGTATCCTGCACTGCAACCCTGAAGTCGGTGAAACACGTAACCATTTTCATTGTATATTCTGCCACATGTTTAGTTATGATTGTTTAAGGTACAAAATAATGAACCTCTGCACGGGATCACTTAATCAGGGACCGAAATACTGCTCGTCTGCCGCTCTTATCCAAGCTAGTTCTTTCTTTAAAAATGCAACTCAGTGCTACAAAGCTGTGGATATTCAGTGAATTTCTGGGCTCTAACCAAGCAAGCCGTGAGATCATTTTTTCAAACATTCTATGTGATTCGGATCTGACCTGATATAAACTCAGGCAAAAAACCAAGCTCTGTTTCATGTGCCCATCAGTCCACAGAAACACTCGGTCACCGGCCATCAGTCGGCCCCTCCCTCTCTAGCCATCTTCTTTTCAGCTGTCTTCCAGCCTTCTGGCCTACATCCCCGCCTGACTGGTGTCTGCAGCTTGTGTCTGCCTCAGTGAACCTCCACCTGACAGACAGCAGCAACCACGCACAAACATACAGTTGCAGCTCATGTTTGTGGGGAAGAAAACTTCACACATTACTACTACTACTTTAACATCTTGATGTAAAATTTGTTTAGATATAGTTTGTCTGTTAGCAAAGACAGAATTCATCCACTTGAATGTGGCATGAAATGAAATTACTTTTATTGTGATTCAAACTGTATATACTGTATTAAGCTTTTGCAGGTAATGAAAGTGCAAATGACATTTTGGGGGCTTCTTGTCACACTTTGGGTTTGATTTGACTTAGCATCTGTGAAGGGAGGAGACCACAGGACAGCCTCAGTGACAAACCCACACACGCACACATTTATCACTCTTTAGCTGAAGTGGCTGCTGACTGGTGTTTCCTGTCCAATGAGAGCTGTGTAAGTTCATGAAAGTGTAACTCTACTTTCAAACTGCCAGTACACAGTACTAACATGTCACACTTTTGAAATCAATAACGTATTTTATAAATTACGTTACAAATATTTTTGCATCTTACTCCACGTCAACAAGCATTAAATGCTGAGTGAGGTGTTTTTGCGTTACTGTCAGGTCAAACCACACCTACAGACTTCTGCTCCACCGGTTCTCAGCAGCTGCCCATGCTGGCAGCGATGTTGTAATGGTAAAAATGTTGACGGTTGAGATTTGAATGACGTGTGCCTCCTCTTGTCTTTTATGCTATTATAATCTGCCCCACGCTCGTGAACATGCTTACATTACTACTGAGCCTCACCAGTAGTAACACCATCCATGCCGAACAGTAAAGACAAAAGGGAAAAAAAAGGAGTGACAGATGGGAAGTTGAGACAGGAACCATTTTACGAGACAGATGCACAGCATACTTATCTTTATGGGGGTTCCTTACCATTAGAAAAGAAGAAAGTATGTTTTTGTTTTTAACTTATCCTATCAGCCACAAAAGCAATGTCTCCTGAAAACGACAAATTAAAACGCATGGTATCAGACGTCCAACTGTCCCGCCACACTGTTGAACACAGAATATCGGACATTAACACGGCTATTGAATCACAGTTGCACTCTGACCTTCAAGCATGTGAGTATTTTAGTGTGGCATTGGATGAGAGTTGTGATATACAAGACAAGCCTCAGTTGGCAATATTTGCACGGTCTGTGTCAAACGATTGTGTGATCAAAGAAGAACTCCTGGATATTGTGCCATTAAAAGACAGAACCCGTGGCATAGATGTGAAAGAAACCATGATGGCTGCATTTGAAAAAGCAAATCTGCCCATAACGAAATTAACTGCAATAGCCACGGATGGAGCACCAGCCATGATGGGATCTGTGAACGGGCTTGTGGGGCTGTGCAAAGCTGATCAAACTATTCCTGACTTTTGGAATTTCCACTGCATCATCCACATGGAGCAACTCGTGTCTAAATCATTGAATTTAGATAACGTCATGAAGCCTGTGATGGAAATCGTCAACTATATCCGCACACATGCGCTTAACCACAGGCAATTCAAGAATCTCATCGCTGAGGTGGACCAAGAGCTTCCAGGTGACCTGCCGCTGCACTGCACTGTGAGGTGGCTGTCAAAAGGCCAGGTACTCTCTCGCTTCTTTGAGCTTTTGGATGCCGTGAAACTGTTTATGGAAAAGAAGGACAAGGACTATCCCGAGCTCTCGGACCTCAAGTGGATTATGGGTCTGGCCTTTTTGGTCGACATGCTGTGTCACTTGGACAGACTGAACCTGACCCCGCAGGGTAAGTTAAAAATGCTGCCTGACCTGGTGCAAAGTGTGTTTGCGTTTGTCAACAAACTGAAGCTGTTCACATATTCAAAAGGGAGATTTAACGCATTTTCCCACTCTGCTAAAAGCCAGCAGGCAAGTCGCCAGCGCCGCCCTGAGTAAGCAAAGAGCCAGATATGCAATGCTGATTGAAAACTTGCACGAAAGCTTTGTTACCCGGTTCCATGATCTACAATTGAAAAGGCCACAGATTATGTTCCTCGTCGACCCATTTAATGCAGAGACCGGCTGTTTGAAAGTCCCGCTAGTCACAGATGAAGCTGCGGCTGAGTTGGAGATGATCGATCTTTGTGAAAAGGACCAATTGAAACCTGCTTTAAGGGAAGGGACCATTGAGTTCTGGAAAAGTGTGCCAATGGAAAAATACCCCAATGTCAAACGGGCTGCGCTTAAGATACTGTCAATGTTTGGGTCAACATACGTCTGCGAGTCTGTGTTTTCTACCCTAAAACATGTCAAATCAAAGCATCGATCTGTTCTGACTGACACACATGTGAAAGAATTGCTTCGAGTGGCAACAACGGAATACAAGCCAGATTTAAAGAGGATTGTTCAAGGCAAGGAATGCCAGAAGTCCCACTAAACAACATGCATTGTAAAAGTAAATGCTATTGTAGATTATTATATTTTTGTTTGTGGACTTGGTTGAACTGAGAGTTTGTGTGTGTGAGACAGTGCACACAATGTTCATTGTTGAAAATGACTGGCCTGTGGTTTTAGTACTGTAGGAGTCCATTTCTGTCATTATCATGTTGGTGTGTGACATTTACAATAAATCTGGCTGAGCAGAGATGTGTGTATTTTGTGTGTGTGTGTGTGTGTGTGTGTGTGTGTGTGTGTGTGTGTGTGTGTGTGTGTGTGTGTGTGTGTGTGAGAGAGGGAGGAAAGGATGGGTGATGTTCATGTGTGCCCATGCGTATGATGTGGCTCTTTGCAATAACACAGTAAAAGAAAGTGGCTCTTGGTCTCTGACTGGTTGGCCACCCCTGTCTTATACTAACTAGCAAACACGTTGTTGAATACTTCTGGTTGATACTTAAAAGCTGATTTAATTCAAAAATGTGGATCCCAGGGAAGAAAAACTCCAGGACGTAAAATATGTAATTTGCTTTATGTGCTAATTTTGAATGAAGTAAGAGCTTGATTTGGCTAGTCATATAAAAGGAAAAGGAGCAACCAACTGCACAGTCCATGCATAAATATGATTTTGACTTAAGAATCTACCTTAACGCAGTTTTCTCTTCTCCTGCCCTTCTTATTGGTATTTACTGATGAAACTGGAGGGACCCTACCTTCTGTTTTACCGTCCACTCTGCCAAAAATGGCCAAATCAGTTCTGGGTTAATGAGCTGATGGTTGACTTAATTTTAAAGAACACAAATATTCATCTGGAGCAAATTCCATAGAGAAGAGCAAAAGTTTGATTTAGAAAACATGATGTTTGGAGCTGATGCCAATTTGAATTTTTAAGGAATAAATATCACAATATTGATGTACTGGACATCATAATGTATACATGCAACAGCTACTTTTCGCTGCTCCCCTATTCACAAGGGATCACCACAGCGGTTAGCTCCGCATGTTTAATTTGGCAGAGTTTTTACACCGGACATCCTTCCTGATACAAGCCCAAAGGCATTTGCGTTTCCTCCTGGGATGGAACTTGGGATCTTTCGCTTGTCCTGCGAATGTTTAAACCGCTACTCAAATACAATATGTGAGTTACACTAGAAGGGGAAAATAACTTCGCAGCAATGTGGTTTACTAACCCGTTAGCATCTAAACACGAACACAATGCTTATCTCCACGCTGTCTGCTCAGCTGTGGTGTGCACCCTGCTCCATGTGCTGCAGGGTGCACAACTTAGCCAGAGAATCTTTTTCTACATCCAGACATATCAGCGTACAGTTTCATATATCAGATCGGCTGTAGGTATGGGAGCATGTCTAGCCGCCAGTCTATCCGGTTCAGCTGTTCATTGTGGACCACACTTTGTTACATTTCACTGATAACTAAGAAAATAACTGAGCTACATACATGGTAATCCTCATTCAGCCTGTGCTGACATTATTTTGCAAATTTAACCTCAGTAAATAAAGAATTGGGAGACAGATATTGACTCATCACAGCTGAGGCTGCAGCTTGGATGTCATGATTCATCCGATTCACCAGGTTTGACAAGCTCGCCCGAAGGCCGTTTAAGCCCCACAAGTTCTATATACAGCTTACAACGCTGATGGCGGTAAACTTGAGCCACACTTTGACCTAAACAATGTGATACAGGCGTGTTCCTTCTTGTTCCAGGATGTGTTTCATTAACAAATGCATGTGCAACTAGAGCACCAGCTGTATGAAGACATTGTAAGCACAAGTTAAATAAGCTTTTAAAAGAGCAAGGACCTGCCTGCTCGCCTGCTTGAGTCCTTACTCCACATCTCTTGGCTTTAAGCACTTTATGGAGCTAATTTCATTTCACGCATGCAGTCCTCACGGGAGAGACAATACTCTTCAGGGTCAGTAAGCACTGTGCCTCCTGAATGTGCTCGGGCTTTTTATTTTTTTTAATTGCATCCAAATGAAAATGAACATCATTATTTTTATGCTACACACTCTAATGCAATCAATAATTGAGAACGACACACATTGTTAGGCAGTTGGCTTGTATTGATCACTTCATGTGGATCCGGCCTAGAAAGTTATCCCAGCGCTACAGGCTCCACCGGATGGGGCTGACGTGGAAAAACAATCCAACCAAGCACACATCTCTATCAATAGCTGGGTGTAATTAAACAGTACTCCCTTTACACAAACTGCCAGGCCAGCAGGTCAGTTTGTTCAATGTGGTCTCACTTAGTTCAGGATGTTAGACAGCTGCGTTGCTGCCAACGCCGGCCTGTTTCGCTGCATTCTCAGCATTTTTCTCATTAATCAATCCTCTAAATTTCGTATTCCAGATGAGACATTTTGGAAACTTCCACTGGGCTCTGAGCCCCCATTCCTGGATACCTTCCTAATTTAAGAAATGCGAGGAGTGCAATATCCTCTCTTTATTTCTGGATCCTCTCCTTTTCTTCGCAGACATGTGTTGCATCAATAAGTGGTAGGAGTGGCCGGGAGTGTGTCCTTAATCTCTTTATCCCTGCAAGTCAGCTCTGCTTACAGCCTAACACAGAGATCTTTTCAAGCATCTGCCAAAAAAGTTAATCACCTTCTCCCATTCATTTGCCACTTTACTACAACAACATCATCACCATTATTACTAACATCATTCATACACTCACCTATTCTTTGTCATGTGACTTTGTGGGAATTTACAGAGAATTTTCAGGTATGTTTTGCGACACTTCACTGTACCTACAGAGTCACACCTGAATGACAACATGGCATGTTACTATGGATGTAATCCAGGATGCATTCCACCCTCAACTGATACTACTCTGCCCAGCCTGCTACTGTGCCACTGTACAAAGCAGTATCATGAACTGACATACCCATGGCTGTAAACATAACATTTTGAGTCTAAGGAAAAAAAACACAAGTGTATTTATTACTCATCACTGCGATTAATACACCTAAAGGAGTCTTCAAGTGGTAATTTTATCCACTGGCTAGCCAGTGTACATGCCTAACTGTGATTCTCCATGGCGGTTGCAATGTTTGTTTCCTTAATTTCTAACAATCTCAACAGTAAATAGTTTAATGTTTCCATACGCTACACCCATATATTCAGCAACGCGTCCACGCGTGTAAACGCAACCGAAGAGAAAAAAAATGCATTACACGGCACGACATTAAAAATAGTCAGCTACTGTAGCGTACTTAATTTCCCCATAACTGGGAAAAACACAGTCACCATCACCGAAATCACTCCCACCATCTCGCCTGAGCCCACAGTCCAGGCTCCAAAAGCGGGGGAGGCTTAGCTACATACATACCCACACATAGACAGCAGCTAACACACACTTTTACTAATCACAGCCAAGTGTGCCCGTAGCTGCACTTGCAATGTTTACTGCTCCTAGAAAACAGAGAGGAAAAAAAACAAGGAGCTCCGGATAGCATTTGCTTACCGAAAACACGTCAACGTCCGTGGCAGCCATGGTGCGGAATGTATGGTGTTGGTGTGCTGAAGCAGACCGAGCAGAGGCGAAAGGGAGCAGCCCTTGTGTCTCCGTACTAGCCTGCTAAACTACTGACTGAGCCGAGCTGACAGTGATAGGAAGAGAGGGACACAAGGCGGAGAGGAGCTGCTGAACTGGGCAGGGAGGGCGCTAAGCTAGGCGACGAGAGGACTCCCTGCTACTTCGGTTCTGCTTCGCTCAGACACGCTACAGTTTTTCATTCGCTTTTAAAACGGTACTAGTGTAAAAGAACAACAGTTATTTTTTTCTTTTTTTATAAACTAATTTATATATAAGCGAAAGGGTGAGAGAGTCGGTTATTACAGTACTTAACGGCTGTTTGACGGAGCACTGTTTGCGCATGCGTACGCACATTCCACATTTTTATACATTTTGGCTGTTTTCACATAAAGAAAGCTATTTTTAAGTAGCTTTTCATTATATTGATTATCAAAGTGAACTACAAAAGATGGTTGCTATGTAGTTTTTATTAAGCACTAAAGAGTTTCCAGGCGATATAAGAATAAATATTTATACCTAAGTTAAAGTCGAGCGTGAACTATCCCAAGTATAGTTGACATCTTTGGTTGTGACATATACTTTTTCAATATGGCCAGCTTTCTCAATCGCTGCAGGAATGTCATGTTGCACATTCTGCAAGCCAGGACAGGAGCGAGCAGCAGAAATATGTGTCAGTCAGAGATGGATATCATTTAAAAAAAAATACCCAATCATTTGGATGCCAGTCAAAACATGGCATTCATATTTAAATTAAGCTAATTAGGTCAGAGATTGAGTTTACTAGAATGCAGATCAGCCAATCAGAGAGTTGGAGCAATCCGTCACGTGATGTCGCGATTTTCAATATTTTTCTGTGTTATCTGTCACGCAAAAAAAAAAATAGAATATGTATCTTGTATGTGTGTATATCAAACTGGCTTTATTCCAGATAAATGAATGGTATTACTATCATGAGTAAGAGCAGTGGTTAAGTTATAAGATACCGTTGCAATAATTAGGATTTCCAAAGAACTAAGTGGCAAACCTCCAGTACTCAAAAGTCAAGCTCACACATGCCACAAACTGCAGTTCTTCTAATGGCCACTTGCAGCTCGCTCGATGAGTAAGTCAGTCTGTATTAATTACAATCTTGATGTTAAAGTGCCCAACTTTATCAGGAGAAATAGAAGGAAGGTCAGAAAGAGTTGCACTGTGTCTTTGAGGATCTCAAGAGCACATACTGGAAGAATTAAAAGAAGTTAAAGTGACTAAGCGGCATTTTAAAAGGCTGGTACAAAAAGGCTTTTGGCCTCTATGGATAGTGCCCCCCTTCATTGGGGAGATGCATAACTCATCCATGTGGATACTGGAGTTAAGTGTGTGGCTGTCTGATTGGTTAATGCTAACTGAATGCTCACACAACATGACTGACCAGTTGTAATGTTTATTCTGGAACAACATTATGATGAAGATATAAGATATATAAGATAGGAACAAAACTAACCTGGCAATATCAAATAGTATGTGGTGAAATTATCTGACAAATACTATGGCTCGCTGCGAGGTACAGACTATCAAACAAGGCTTTGGTTCAGTTTTGTGGAGTAAAATTGCAGCAATTTATTAGCCCGATGGAGTCAACAAGATAGGATGGCCACAACAGCCACAGCCACAACAATGATGCTTCCAATCAGATGGGTGAGGTCACGGTTGCTATGTCCATCTTTTATTTACAGTCAGTGATGGTAACAGATTATATAACCTATATGACATTTTCAAAATACAAAAAAGAAATAATGAGCCCACATTTCATTATAAAATATATGTAACTAGGTTGTAACCACAATGATTTATTACTTTAATAAATTTATTGATTTATTTAATTATTTATTAATCATTATTATGATTAATATTATTTAAAGTGTAATATTTTCAATGTTTCAGTGTTGAAGTATAACCCTTGCATATAAAGTATAATCCTTATTACAAACATTTCATGTTTGTGAGTACAGTACCTACATTTCAACACCTCATGTGAGCCTAATCCAATATTTTTTAGCCTAATTACCAAATATTTTCTCCTTATCATTTATATGTACTTGTAGCCTACGAATAGGAACAAAGTGATGTTTTTTGTTTTATTTTACTGAGGTCTACATTGTTGATTTACCGAAATTTTTGAGCATAAGAATGTTGAACTACTTTGCTCATAGTAAAATATGTACATACATTATTCAAATTGTCCACGTCCTCACTTTCCCCGGAAAGAGCCTCCTCCAGGTGTGGGGAGGAGAGGGAGCGTCCAGGTAAAGCGGTCTGTACCGTCACACGGATAAAGGTGTAACACACCGCGCAGCTGTAAGGAGCTTTCGCTTTTTTCTTTTACAGCGCTAATAATGATTTTGACACAAGAATCCATCCTGTCTTTGCTGGTAGCGGAGGGTGGAAGAGTGAAGAAATCCGACCTGGTTGATAAGTTCAGAGGGTCGGTGGACACTGCGGATCCCGAAGAAAGAGAACGGAATAGGGAGCTTTTCAAGACTTTTGTCAACAATGTAGCGTTTGTGAAAGAAATCGACGGCGAACGGTATGTTGTCCTGCGGAAAACCTATCAGCATTTGTTGGAAGGTCCAAAGATCCATGTGGAAAAGCCTGAAAATGAAAAGATCCCGCTGACAGGTGAGCAGCAGCGCCCACCTGCGCAGGCTGGAAGCTCTGAGGATCAGGGAGGTGTACAATCAGCTGTTACTGAACCTGATCAGGAAGAGGCAAGTGAAAGTAGTGACCATCCCACAGAACTGCTTTCTCCCATACAGATGGCACTGCAAAGGAGTAAATTTGCAAGTGTACGACTTAAAAGGTCGCTGAATGTTGATGTCCAGCTGCAGGATAGAAAGGGAATTAACTGCTCAAATGCGCCTGTAAAGAGCAAGCCATATGCCTTGCCTCTGAGGATGCCCCCCAGCGCCACTAAAGTGGAGATCCACAAACTTAAGCCTGACCCAGATGAACCCGAAGAACACCCAAAAACAGATGCTTTCAGGGACAAGAGAAACAAACTTAACCCTGACCCAGATGAACCCGAAGAACACCCAAAAACGGATGCTTTCAGGGACAAGAGAAGAATGCCTTCGGCGGAGAGGGGCGGCAGCACCGGCTCACCCCAACTAAGGAGGGCAGCGAAGAGCACCAAGGCATCAGAGGAGCACAAAGACACCAGGATTCCCTCTATGTTTCCCCTGGAGCACTCAGAGCATCAGTGGCTCGTCAACTGCGCCGCCGGCCACTGGAGCCAGGTTTACGGCCTGCTGCTCAGAGACAACCAGCTGGCCGAGAAGAAGGACTTCATATCAGGGTTCACTGCTCTGCACTGGGCAGCCAAAACTGGGAACAGCGACATGCTTGTGAAGATTATCGAAAAAGCCAGGCAAGGAGGGGTTCACGTTGACATCAATGCAAAAACACACGGGGGATACACTCCTTTGCACATTGCTGCATTGCATGACAAGCAATATATCATTGGCATACTGGTGAAGGAGTACGAAGCCAACATAAGCATCAGGGACAACTATGGCAAGAAGGCCTACCACTATCTCCACAAAGACGTTTCTGAGTCTGTGAGAGAGATGCTTTGTAAGCCCAAACCCCAGCCGGCACAGGACAGGGCCCTGCATGAGAAAGAGGAGTTGGATTTGTTCCCGGATCTCTCCAAAGGCCTGCATTCAATAAGCCGCCTCTTTCAACCAAACGTGACAGGCTACAAAAAGAAGCACAAGCAGCGGCCGGGGCTGTACTCCCTGAACAACGACCCCATCGAAGAGGGAGAAGACAGCGGCGCCGGCTTCAGGCACAGGCCCATGTCAGATGTTTTTATGTGAAAGCAAAGCTCTTCCCTGACGGAAAACACACCAATGACCTTCAAAGGATTTGGTTAATGCTCTCTTTTTTATTTTTAGCCTACTTTCTGCAGTTATTATTGGAGATAATGATACAAAAAACATGTGGAGGGATTCTATAGAAACACAATTTAAGTGGTTAAGATCAAAGAGAAAAGATTTAAAAAACCTCGAGGTCAGCAGAAGCTGTGTGTGACGTTACCTGCATGAGGTGAATGTCAGACAATGGTGGCTCCTGTGAGTCATCTTATTACTCACACAAGTGTGGGCTTTTGTAGGTGTGGCCCCTTTAGTCTGTCTGTTTTCAATTGAACTGAGCTTTAAAGTTGTACAGAGAATTTTCTACTGAGTCATTTCAATTAAGACCAAAGCATCATCACCTGAGAGGAATCTGCGTGTTCAGCAAACTGGTAATAAGGACTAATGTATAATATCACAGCATTACAGTCACAGGAGTTAGCATGTGGAACAATTGTACAGACAAAGTGGAAAAAAATAGTACATCACTACATAACTTCACAGACCAGCTGAAAAACAACAAACTGAATGAATATAGGATATGTTCCTCTCGGTGATTGAGTTGTTTCATTGTGTTCTTATGAAGACTTGTCTTCATTTTTGTTGTTTAAGGTGAGAATAACCCTCTTTTTTTGTAAAAAAGGAGTAGGTCTCAATAAGTGTTTAACTTCTAAATACACCCATTGAGGTGTAGTATGTATATAGTATGTAAAATTTAAGATGATTTCATATTGTGTTTATATATCACACATAGAGTGTTAGGATGGTACTTAAATTTTTCCTGTTTTTTCTTCTGTTTATGTTTTTTATATGAATACTATAGCCAGAATTAACTAAACAAAAATAAATGTAGTGGTTTAGACCAGTTTTCCAGTTCATGCCATTAAAAAAATTAAGGTGTCTGTTTATGTAATCGAGCTTCCATGGCCGATAAGTCGTGCCATGAATTCTCTTCCACTGTGATGTCGAACGGGCTGTTTTTCTTTTAACCACCGACTTTAATCTGGTTGATCTTCTTTTGTTTTTGTCAAAGTACCCGTTCTTATTCTTCTTTTGATTTCAAACTAAAGCGTACATACCGACAGGAAGTGAATGCAGAATAAAGACATTCTGTTACTCATTTACTGAGATCAAGACTTGACTTGCTCTGTGTTTTCATTTATGAGCAAGAAATGCAGTGCAGTGATCTCACAAAGCAGGCATGCGCAAACAGGAAAAAAAAAGAGGAGGTGTTAATTTATAGGGGAATTAAACTTCCAGTAGAGAAAAATATAATTGTTTTGGAAAGAAGAGACTTAAATATTTGTGCCTCTGAGGGCAGGTTTAGAAGACTAAGCTATTCACTGCTTCACTTTAAAATAGATTAATTATTAAAGGCTGTGAAGCATTAAAAAATTCCCCCGAAGGAAGCCGACTCTGGATTTCACTGTAACATAATCAAATTTATAACAAAACAAAAAAAAAAAGGGGGGGGGGGGTACAACTTGTATCATTCATTAAGGCCACACAGGTGCTCCATAAATCATTAATGCCCCTGTATTTGCCAAGTAATTCTCCAGGCTTGGCTACATCTCCTGACTTGTCGAGACAGCTGTGATTAAGCCAGGTAAGCATCTGGCATTGAATGTGTGTGGCTGAAAGATCAGAACGAGCTTTGCATACACTTAACTCTGCGTGTGCTGCAAACTGGAGGTAAACGAGAGGCAGGTGAGAGCGGGAAGAAATAGCAACATTTAGAAATAGTAGGCCAGCTCACTATCCCGCTGTTCGCCTGCCCTTGACTCGTCTCCCTCTGCTTCTTGCGTGTCTCGTTATGTCACTTTCCCAGAAGCGTACATTGTTTGTACGTCAAGATGATGTTTCATCTCAGAGCCTCTGGGCTTTATTAAGCAAATGTTCTTTTCTGTGGCTGCTGCGGGGAGGAAAGCCAACACGGGTTCAGAGAGCTAGGAGAGTCAGCACATAGAGCTGATGTCAAACTGTTAATGCACATAAACATATGAGTGTTTAAGGATTAAACTGTACCATAGAGAGCAATCAGAGCAATCCATAATTAAATGTTGTCCTAGTAATGTTATACTGTTACAAGCCTAAAAGTGCACTACTGTAGCAAACCATAAAGGAAAAAAAACACTATCTGACAGCAAATTCGTAACGGAATAGTTTGGTACTCACACTCACTGGGCACTTCATTAGGCACTGTTCAAATCCTTGTTAACTTTTTACATGTTTTTAATGTAAACAAGCATTAACACAAATGTCTAATTAGCCAATCATTTGGCTGCAACTCAGTGTTTTTAGGCATGTAGACACGGTTCAAGAGGACCTGCCAAGGTTCAAACGGAGCATCAGAATGGAGAAGAAAGGTGATTTATGTGAGTGACTTTGAACAGAGTGTGGTTATGGATGTTTCAAGTATTTAAAAAAACTCCTGATCTTCTGGTATTTTTGCCACACTACCATGTTTATGGAGAATGGCAATGGAAAAAAAGAGAAAACATCCAGTGAGCAGCAGTTCTCTGGGTGAAAATATCTCACTGATGCCAGAAGTCAGAGGAGAATGGCCAGACTGCTTCAAGCTGATGAGAAGGAAACAGTAACTGAAATGACCACTCTTAAGAACCAAAGTATGCAGGAGAGCATCTCTGAAAGCACGACATGTCAAACATCAAAGCAGAAGAGCACACTGTGTGACGCTTTTTCAGATAAGAACAGGAAACCTATCTACAATGCGTGTGGGCTCACCAAAACTGGATAATAAAATCAGTGTAAACAGCATGAAAGCATGGATCCATCCGGCCTTGTATCAGCAGTTGAGACTGCTGGTGGTAATGATATTATAATATTTTCTTGGTACACTTTGGGCCTCTTAGAAACTACCACATTTCTTTAAGTTAGCTTTAATAGGTTATCAATGTGTTATTAAATGGAAACAGGCCACTTTGCAGCTCTGTTTCCTGCTTATTACATAGAAACTACCAGGTATTCCCAGGTAATAATCACACTTCTTTAAGTGTGCTTTAATAGGTTATTCACCCTACCTTATATTGTAAGGTAGACTCTACAATAATATGACAGAGAAAACAATCATATGACCCCCTATGAGCAAATGGTTTGGCGACAGTGGGAAGGAAAACCGAACTTTTAACAGGAAGAAACCTCCAGCAGAACCAGGCTGAGGGAGGGGCGGCCATCAGCTGTGACCGGTTGGGGACCCACCTTCTGGTGCTTCCTGCAGGATAGTGCACCATGTCAAAAAATTCAAATAATCTCAAACTGATTTGGTGAACATGACAATGACTTGACTGTACTGGTGTCCACTCACTAGATTTCAATCCAACAGAGCACCTGTGAGGTGTGGCAGATCAGGAAATTCACATCATAGATGTGCAGCTGTTAAGTCTGCAGTAAGTGTGTGATGCTATTGTGTCAACATAGACCAAAATCTGTGAGCAATGTTTCCAGCACCTTGTTGAATCTGTGCCTTGGAGACCAAGGCAGCTCTAAAGGCAAATAGGGGGTCCAGCCTACTTCTAGTAGGTGTATTGCACACAACCCACATTTCTAATGTCTGTAATTTTAGCAGTAAATTTAATAAAACAACACAAATCAGTCTGTCAGTCTGCCCCAGGGCAGCTGTGGCTACAACTGTAGCTTGCCTCCACCAGTGTGTGAATGTGAGAGTGAATGAATAGTGGAATTGTAAAGCGCTTTGAGGTTCTCAAAAAGCGCTTATATAAATGCAATCCATTATTATTATTATTATTATTATTACAAATGACGCCTGCCAACACCCCCCTTAGTCACATAAAGTGCACATTTATTTCTCTGCATTATGTAATGACTCCTAACAATGTAAGGCAGTGCACCACGGCAGTCTTGCAATATTTATTATGGCCCATAATGTTTGACTTTTTTTCATTGCATTGTTGGAAATGTGTAAATCCTGGTAAAATCATAGTTATGTAACATTATGCTGAGAGCTGTCTGTAAGGTGCTCTGTAGATCGAACCACCTCTCAGCAGTCCAGTAATACTGACCTCAATGCTAAAACATATAAATGAAAGAACACCTCTGTGACGGTGTCAACGAAATGTATTTATAGATATCATTAAAGCATTTATGGCAGACCAGGTGTACCTAATAAAGTGGATACTGAGTATATTGAGAAAGGCCTGGCATTCATATTGTACACTGTTCAGCAGGAATATATAGTGGCAATAAATCATAGCCATATACCATTTTACCGCAGCCTAGTTAGACTGAGACCAAGCCTTTGTTAGTTTTCATAACTGAGGTGAGTAATGACTGCCAGAAGGTGGAGGCCAACACAAGGTGTGCTGACATTCCTGAGGGCAGAGGGTTCAGAGTTCAGGTTGAAAAGTGAGCTTTAAAACCACTAATCTGAGCTCCTGGCAGAGACATCACTGAGTCACCCACTTTGATAAAGAATCCTCCTCACCTCCTGCAGGCACTGTGTCTTCTGGTCATTTTAACACAGTTATTTGGTTACATAAAGGGGGGGGGGGGGGGGGGGGGGGGGGGTTGTGGAATATATGCTTGAGTTTTCTGTTTCCCCACATTGCTGTGGATACAGTGGGTGATTATCAGCAGCAAGGCTCTTCATTATCTGGCGCTGTGACAGAACTGCTGCTGCTGCTGTGTTTCACCATGCTATATCCTCCCATTTGCTGTCTGGAGTATATCTTTATACTGTCTCTGTAATGATGCTAAACCAAATTGCCATGCAATCAGCGTCTTGGAAACAAGATCTCGCTTGTTTAGGATGCTCAGAGTTGTGTTGTATGACACCGCTGCTTCTCTGGGATTCTGTTTTGTTTTGTTTTTGTTGGTTTGCAAAGTACTCCAAGTGCTGCGTGGCGTCTCTTCTCGTCCACCTGGGGATTTCTCTGCCACTTTCCAAAACAAAACCAACCATTTCTTTGCTCATTTCATTTTGTGTCTCTTAATAAGCATGTGCTGACATCCTCGAAGGCATCCCACTGACTAAACAAATGGGAGCAGCGAGGCCTGAAAGACACGAGAGGCGGAAGACAGCATCAGTTAGTGTTACTTTGAAACCACACAGTCTTTATTCAATCAATTAAATAGGATTATATTTCTGTTAATCTTCCTGTTGATTTTGGTCCAGACTTTCATGTCATTTGGTATACCTTATATCTGTTTGTTAACACGATTATATAACCAAAGTGAGATACACGACACAACCTCAGTGCATTTAGATATGATCAAGCAGACCAGCTGAAGTTCAAACTGAGCATCAGAATGACGAAGAAAGGTGATATAAGTGATTTAGGTGATTTAACAGAAAATACTGGATATTTTCGTTCCCTGGGTGAAAATATCTTGTTGATGCCATAGTTTAGAGAATGGCCTTCGAGCTGATAGGAAGCCAGTTATGGAGAAGAGCATCTCTGAATGCACAGTATGTCCAGTCTTGAAGCAACTGCATTATAGCAGAAGAAGGTCACACCAGTTGCCACTGTTATCAGCTAAAAACAAACACTGAGGCTTCAAATCCCAGCCTCACTGGAAAAATGCCACGTGGTCCGATGAGCATCAATTTCATTCAGATAGTGTAATCAGAAGTTGGTGTAAAGGCCATAAAAGCATGAATAAATCCTGCTTTGTATCAAAGGTTCAGGCTGCTAGTGGTGGTTTAAAGGTGTGGGGGATATTTTTGGCACAGTATTATAGCTGACCATGCTGAAATTATTCCACGAAGAATTAAAGCAGTTCTGAAAGGCAACAGGGGGCCAACCTGCTACTAGCAACAAATAAAGTGTCAAGTGAATGTAGTGCACATTAATAAAAAATGTATTTTAAAAAATATTTAGTTTACATGCATAGATGATGTATGTATTATCTCCACAATATCATTTTTTAATTAAAAAAAAATGCAGATTAAGAACAAAACAGGCTCACAGGAAGTTCTCTGCTAGGAAAATTTGGACTTTCAGAAACAATGTGTTGATCTGCCTGTAGAGGGCAGAGGCGAGCTCTGATTTGAAAGCCCAAACAGGATATCAAATTTGTGAAATAATGAGATAAAATGTTATGTCTGTACTGGTCTCCCACAGTGAATCCTGCAATGGTAGCACCAACCTTAAATCCTATCTTTTTGCATTCCTAGACAAATATGCCATTATTTGCTTTGAGGGGGGAAAAAACAAAGGAGGAATGAGTGTGAGCTTAATTTATTCACAATATTACAAACATGATGGAATTTGGAACTCCAAACAGGCACAAAACAGCAACTCTTGACAGAAAACAGGTGTGAGACATGCCAGAAGAGGTGGGTTTACAAATGTCTGCTGCTGGCAGTCGGGACTCACTGAAATGTCTTTGCTTCTCTTGGCTTTAACACAAATTCTCCTCGTATCAGTGTCACAAATCTGCAGTTTTTGGATCAAACCCGCCTTTTCCTTCAGCTAAACACAGCTGTGATTGAAAGAGAGAAACAAGCAGTGACTCAGGAAACCGCGCACACGTACAGTAGCAAAAACCAACATTTATCCGCGTGCAGCCAAGGGTCTTCTGTTTCTCCAAAAATGCCGGTCTTTTGGATTCTTTAGGAATTCCAGCAGGCTGAACGGAACGGCATGCAGCCTCTCCAGCCTTGCGTCAGCACAAAGGCCAAAACAAGCATACGTTTGTTTAGCAAACTGAAGCGGTCAGAGTCATAAATCTCCAGAGAAATGTTTCAGGGGTGGTGGCCAAGGTGGAAAAACTGTTTACCACAAAAACATGGAAATATTTATCCAAGGTAAAAGGGCACGTAGTTACTAAGAAAAACACTTTTTATTTACTTTTTTAAATTTTTGAGACTGCTACTGCGTCTTTGTGGTCGTTATTCCATAAATATAACATACATAACCCACAAGCGATACAGTGTGGATGTATATATATATATATATTTTAGCCAGCAGGTTCATCTTCACAGGAGTTTTGCTGAAAGTTAACACGGCAAATACCAAAAGGAGTTCTGTCTTTCTGTTCAACACATACACACACACACGCAGACAGACACACACACAAGCACGCGCGCGCACACACTGCGTATACAGTGATGATCAGCAACATTAAACAGCTCTCAAAAGTGTTGGACTGAAGGTTCTGTGAGAACAGAAATGTAAAAAACTATGAAAACTAGCTGACAGATTTTAATGGGGAAACAGTGGTGCAGTTAAAGGTGAGTGGATGTGCGGGTAAAGTGTGTTTGTACTTTCAGAAACAGCCTTTAACTTAAGAGAAGTGTGTAAAATGAAACAAGCATCACGTGTTTCTAGAGGGGGCTACTTTGTGGAGGTAGAGAACAGGAAACCAGTCTAAGACGCCTGAATTGAAGATTGCGAATTTTTCTCATTAAAAAACTTAAAACAAAAGGCATTTCAAGTATCAAGAATTGGCTATGTGACAAAAGGACATTGGGGAGCAAAGTACTCAGTGATATAATTGTTGCTTATGTGTAATCTGCTTTTAAGAGGCTTAGCACCTCCGTATGAAGAACTATTCCAGTATAAATCATCAAGGCTTTAATGAAATTAACTGGAAAAGAATTTGTACACAATTTTTCATGCTGATTGATGCGCTCGTGTACCTTTTAAAAAAGATCACTTCAACATTCCTATTTAAAACGAACCTGAAACAGGAAGAAATATTGTTTAAATGGATGGAGTAAGGCTTCCACTTGAAATGATCTTGAATCTGATTTGAAGAAATGTGCATTTAGGTTTTTTTTTTTTACAAAGTGCTTTTTTCCATTCACCTATTTTTTTTTTGGTTTTTAGTGCCTTCATTTGAAACACATTTAAAAATAAGAACATTAAAAAAAGATTAAATCTTCTACATCTATTGTACATTTTTACTGATATGATACAGTACATCGCTCTCTTTCAGACTGCTTTCTTTCGCTGGCGTCCTCCCGCTGCTCAAATACAATCTTAAAGCTTATAGTAGGTTTCCACAGGTGCAGATACAGGGCTGAAGCACTAATTAAAAGTGAAGGGAGGGTTTCTGCATTGCTAAAAAGTGTCCCCACAGCAGCTCTAATGGAAAGTGTTCCACAGCTTCAGCTATCATCAAGGCACACAGAAAAACCCCCAAACAAAAACAGTTCACTCCTGTTCGAAGTAAAAGATGTACCGTAGTGGGACAAGCCTGGAAACAGTGGTGGGCGGAGTCAGTGAGCATTTATGAGTCTCAGCAGATGACAGGAAGGTAAGCAACTTCAGTCATTACTGCTCACCTCATGCACTGCCTATATAAACAAATAGAAGAGGGGTATCGTGGGTCTTGCTGTAGCTCTGCTAAACTCTTTTCAATGACCAAAACAGCCATGACAGAGTGCAAAGGGTTGCAGAGACCAGCTGGACCTCTACAAAGCCAACATGTCTCTACATGTCTCATTTTGAAGAAGCCATCCTCATTTTAGGTAAGCGAAGCAAATCCAAAACTTCCCCCTCACAGATCCAGGCTGCCGGTAAGGGCCTCCAGCTGCTCCTCTCCCAGCCTCTGCTTCTCCTCCAGGTCCTTTTGCCGGATGAGCAGCGACGCCTTGGTCTGGACGAAGCGCCGGTAGTCCTGTAGTTGTTCAGCAGACAGCTGGCGTGACAGGAAGGTGGAGACGAGGTTTTCTCTGCGATCCAAGTTATCCTTCAGATCTTTGGCATCCTCCCTCTGTTTGCATAGCAGACGATGGCGACTGTCCAGAGATTGCTGCGTGGAAACGCGAAGAGAAAAAATGATAAATTCTAAGGGATAGAGTTAACGGCTACATTTCCTCTCTATTAGACACATGTTCATAACCAAAATAAATCCCTAAGACAATCATGTGACATTTTGTCCCATATCTCATATGGGGTGTTTTTATAAGTGACAGGAGATAAAGAGGAGTGAAAGTTGCGCGATTATGTTTCAAACAGCTACAGGACAGAGGGTGCAGTGTTTCCTTGTGTCAACAGAGGGCAGGGTAGTTACAAATGTCATCGAAACTGGGTTGGAGTTTCGATGAGTCAGTGTAAATACCAGTGTTGCTGATAACAGCGAGAAAACAAATGAGCCCTCTACCAAGCCCTCAGTATGCAGCACGCTCAGCGCTGCTATTACAGAGCACAGGGCTAACAAAGAGCCTTTTCAGGGGAAAATCTGGAAGTCTAATGCATCCATGCAAACATACAAAAAATTATGCTGGAAACACTGAAACAGGTTATTCAGAGAGGGCAAGAAAGCACAGGCAGAACTCGTGTTACACCTGTGACGTGGCCACTGGATTAATGATTAATTAAGAGAGCGCGGAAATTATTTAGGAGAAGAAATTTGCAACATGAAAACTCTTTTAAGTGAAGCCCCTATCAAAGTGTGATCCATCAAATTAATCTTCAAACATTTGATAAGCTGAAAAGTGGCAATTAAGCCCAGATAAACCCAGCAGCATTTTTTAAATTCCACAAAGTGAGAAACCTTGACTCCATTACAGCTGCCCTTCAACTTTTCCCCAAGTGGTGTGTTTGCTGTTCTAAAGTAAACAGAACAAGAGTATAGCTGAGGGCATGGGAGCAGCTGCACACTTCTAACACTCGCTCTCCGTGGTCTTTTTGCCAGGAGCTTCTAATGAGCCACAGTGTATATTGAGATCCTTAAGCTTAGTGACGTAGCATTTCTCCCAGGAGCACTCGCTGACAGTATGCTTTTACTCACATGATTTAGTGTTTATGTGTAAACAGCATCAGCGTGTGAATGGCATCAAAATACATTGAGCACATGCTGGTGTATTTGAGAGAGTTCATTAAAAAATTATTAAATTATTTTAATTTTTTTTAAATTATATGTGTTATGTAATGTGAATGACTGTTATGTGTTCATGAAAATCCAAATCTGAGTCAAAACAAAGGCAAAAACAGATGCTGTAAGAAGGATTGAGTGATTGTGGGTTTTCTTTGCAGAAACTTGGAGAATTTTGGAGAGTTTTCAAAACAATCCCTGGTAAACAATTATGTAACGCTAATTAAAAATACTAAATTAATTATCCAGCGTTATTTTCACAATAGTTGGCATGCAGAATCAGCCAGTCAGAGTCAATGTTTCAGGTTCCCCACCTTCTCCTCAGCATCAGTGTTCTCATCCACGGTGCTCAGGGCGTTCTGTACCCTGGCCAGCCGAGCAGACAGGCACAGCAGCAGACTGACCACCCGCTCCAGGTCACCTATGAACAGGTTGTACCTCTCCAGTTCCACGGGGAGACAGCGCTCACGGACAAGCACCTGTAGCGCTTCCCCGCGGGCTGTGTTCTCCTGAACCTCTACCTGGAGGGCTCCACGCGTCTCTTCATAAGAGCGCAGACGGTCCTCGATGTACGAAGCCAACAAACGCTGAAAGGAACAAAGAGAAGAGTTTGAGACGCTTTAGATAAATGAGATGTGGTGAAAAAAAGCTGGATATAAACCAGTTAAAAATATGTTTTTTTTTTACATTTGCTGCCATGGAACCATGCCATGAAGGTATACTGTACTAGCAGTGAGTGTGCATGGCAGCAAGGAACAGGGGGGAGTTGCTTGCTAAGCCAAACATTAGACAAGAGGGAGACACTGATAAGAGGCAGACAGTATATCATGTGATAAGAGACAGAACTATTGCTGCTTGAATAGTCCACTTAAGGCCAAATAGCTTACAGATGGTATCAATATGAAATCACCAGAGGCTCTGGTTTAAAAATTAAAACTGAATGAGGCCACAGTTCAAACTGTTCACATAAAAGCAGTGCTCATTCTGTCTGGCTTTCACTCATTTAACAAAGCAGTGATTTGAGACATACAGAGTATTTTTACCCATAAAGCAGACAGACCTTTGGTCTCATAGGGATGTCTTGAATGTTTTTCAACTAATGAATTATTTCTTCTTACTTTGGTGAGGAATTTTAATGTTGAAAAAACAATTAAGCTATACTTGCTCTGTAATGCACGTTGAACTAAACTACTCACTATTTGCATAAAATGATGATTACCTTCTTCTCTGTGATGTCACTTTTGCTTTGCAGGTCTGCTGATTTCTCACTGTCGGGAGCAGGGGGACAGGGAGAGGCTTCAGACCCTTCCACTGTTTCAGCACTGCAATGAAATTTGGTTATGTTAAAACAACTTGATTCCTGCTGTCACAATATAGACATGCTCAAATGACATGTTTGTTTCAGCTAGGCCACATTTTAACAGCAACACAGAGTTAACTGAGCAAAGTCCAAATGTTTTCTGCATATTTAAATACTCTGAAATGCATCTGCACATTCTCTTTGTATCTGAAGTGTGCTTACATTAGCAGAAATAGAAGTGCATGCACAGCAGTAAGCAAATATACAGGTGTGTCTGTGCATGAGATGTTACACAAGATAACAGAAGCACCAGTGGAGCTCAGTTCGTTAGCCAGTTTAAACTAGTGTCAAATTTCATGGAAACCCATCAAACTAGAAATCCTAATTACCTGAGTGCTGCACACCATTGGAAACTCTAGCTTGGCTATTATTATCCATTCTTTACGTTAACTGCTTCTTCTTCAGGAGTGAAGAAGACCTCCAGCACAATTTCTATTTTCCACGAGTGTAATAGTCATTCCATCTGCTTTGTTTACCACTGCTGAGTTTACCTGAAGTGTTTTCTTCTGGCACATGAACATTTACCTTTCTGCTGCTCCATTCTGCTCTTGTTTCTTCTTGTAGTGCTCCTCCATGAGCAGTGTGTCCTCCGACAGCAGCTGCTCCATCAGCATGAGCGCTGTCTTACGATTGGTCAGTGGATAGAGCACTCTAGCTAATGTCTGGTCGGCTCCGACAACTGCTTCTACAAGCTCCTCCCACTTAGGTCTCTCAGCAGGTGTCTCCTGGCCCTCCGTCTCTCCCTCTGGTGTTCCCCTTTCCTCCATCTCCTGGTTTTCTCCCACATTCTCATCTTCCATTACCGGATCTTTCTCCTCATCCACCTGATGACTGATGTCTTCGTCGGAGACCGACGTGCAGGGAGACACAGAGGTTTCACTCATCTGCTTTAGAGGGACTGCACTAGTGGAGTCGAAAACACTGTCAGTCAGAGGTGTAGTCTTGACTTCCTCTTTGACCTCTTCTTCTGGTGACAGAATCCAGAGCAAAGGATCTGTGGTGACGCCACAGCTCAGAGACACCTCATGGTTTGAATCAGGTGGCTGGCCATTACTGCTTGGTTCATTCACCGACTGCTCCCTCTCTGATTCAGTCACAGAAGATGTGCTGCCTCTGCTGGAAGTCAAGAAAAATCACGATAAAGATTTACACCTGATGAAATTTGCAAAATCTTTTTTTGATGTAATGTTTCCTGTTACTGATTAATTCAAATGAGGAAGAAACTGGCACATTTAATTAGCACTTTTTTTCTCCCCAAAATGGAAACATTACCTATTTTCACATGGGGTCTAATCTTACCTGGACCTGTTTTCAAAAGGAAGCTTTGTCTGAGTGGGGGTGGACGCAGTGGATTTAATCTCCCTCTCAGTGATCTCTTCACCTCCAGGGGACGGTGGGTTTGAGGAAGTCTCACTAGGCGGTCTGCTAGACCTGCATTCATCTGTGACAGGGCCATGAGATCCAGGACTCGCAGGATGAACCTTGGCTTGAGAAGGGGAAGAGGAGGAGATAGGGGAGATTGATCCACTTGAGTTCCTTGATCTGACTGTAGCATCCTCCTTTGAGTTCTCCTTCAACAGGGCTTTCCTCTGGGTTTGGTTTTGTGACTGTCCCTGAGTGTGCTTCTGACCAACAATCTCTGGCTCTTTTCCTGTTTTCTCCGAAACACTTTGTTTCTTCCTCCTTCTTTCCTGCCCCTGGGCTTCTCTTTCATCAGAAAAGTCTGGTCGTCCCATCCCACTCGATTGCCTCAACAGCTGATCCAGCTGTTCAGAACTTTTACTCAGGGCTGACACCTTTGTCACCTGGGATACCCCAAGCTCTTCCATGGATTTTCCCCTCTGTGACGGTACACGGACCTGGTGATGGTCCACAGGAGCTGACTTTCTCGAGGATTCCTTAATGGCAATCTTCTCAGAACTAAAATAAGAACAGAATCAGACATAAAGATTCATGGCAACTGTAAGTTACTTTGGAGCAGAAACCCTTGCAATGACGTGTACCCCGCAGGGGCCAACACAAAGAGAGAAGAGCAACCATTCACACCTAAAGTAATTTTGAATCACCAATTAACCTAACCCTACCAGCTGCAGTACCCAAAGAGAACCCACGCAGACATGGGGATGTCTGATTCGAACCTCTCGCAACAGTCCTAGCCACTGTGCCACTATATTACCTGAACATGAATCATTTCTAGAAAATAAAAATATCAATGTTCAAAACAGGAGACTCAAAGTTGAAATCAACATAATTTCAAGAAGTAGGCTAACTCATTGAAACTGGTTCAGTCCATTACTCTTCTTTTACGGTCCATGTGTAAATCTTTTGAAAGGAATGTCGGTGAGCTGGAGGAAGTTGGTGTTGACTTTCCAGCACCACAATGAAACAAGTTGAACTTTATAGTCTGTGCCACAGTGCACACATCACTGACCTAATACTTCTCTGACCTAAAACCCAATAAAAGTGTCCCAAATTATCTGCAGCACTGGTACATACCTGCTGGTCTCCATAGTATTAGCTGGTAGTAGATCCTCCTCATATTCATTTGCCTGCAGACCCAAAAAAAGAACAAAAACACTGAATTTAATTTGTACTGGTGTCAGAAATTACTACACTGCCAAGTGAACATGACCTGAAATATTTTGCTTTAATTTTAATTTTGTATTATTTACGTTGCTGCTTTTTAAATGCAATACAGACTCTAAATTAATTAACTATATCAGTGAAAGGAAATCTACAGGTGACTTTAGTAAGGAATGTCATATTAAGGATACATCTAAGGGCTTTTTAATGATATTGCAACTAATTTGGCCTGCTTTACCTCAAGTGTGTGCGGTGTGGATGTGGAACGGTTCCTAAGGAAACTGGGTGGTTCTGGCTGGTCCAAGAGACTCTCTGCTGATGCAGACTTTCCCTGAGAAGGACCTTGGCTCTCTCTCCATCTGGACTGATTTTGCTGGCCACTATATTGGCCTGAACAGGACTGTGCTGAGAAGAACTGTGCATACCTGTTTTGTGAAAATTAAACAGAATACTTTAAATGCTTGATTTAATCCACACTACAAAGGCAGAACCAAAAGAAGCTTCTCAGCTGTACCTGATCGAGCTGGTGGAGGAATCGAGGATTCGGCCTGCAGAGTGGGGTCTGTTAAGCTTCTTCTTTGTATTTTTAGCTTCATAATTCCCCGATAGAGACCTGGGACCTGGCCAGTCAAATGGTTTCTCCCCAAGAGAGTGCCTCTGTCTGGGTGGAGGTGGTATCTGAGACGTTGGTTGCTGGGGTTCGGCCGCTTTATGGCCCGTCTTACGCTCCATGTAATCCACCAGAGCCTGATGTCGCAGATGTTTTAGGTTTGTCTTCGAGGTGCTCGAGGTTGAAAGAGCTCGACCTCTTGTCTCAAACATCTTCCTCCGTGCTTCAACCAATCCCTGCTCTTCTTGCGGCACCTGCTCCTCTCCCTCATTTTGATCCACAAACAGGTCGTCGCTTTCATTGCCAAATGAGCGGCAGGCTGAGTGGTGTGGGCCACCGCCGAGGTGGTTGAGTTTCTCTGGCTCCGAGTAAGACATCTTCTTCTGCTCAGGAGTCAGTCTCTTTCTGCTTCCAATTCGTGCCACCTGTGGCTGGGCAACATTTGTTGGCCTCCCACTTTCATTTTCATGCTTTTTGCCAATCTCCATGTGATCGCTGATGTCTTCTTCTTTTATGCTCCCCTTCTCCATCCCTTCTGAAGTGACAGAAGGAGTGAGCGTGTCGCTAGAAGTCTCTGAGTCCTGTGAGGAAGAGAAACGATGAATCACTCCAGGCCTCAGCTCTGGCTTTTCCCTGATCCGGTGTGGCCACGACAGCTGCAGGTCCCTCCTTTTAAATGACGTCTCCCTCAGAACTTTTGATTGAGCATCTTTCAGCTTCTCTTTGTAGTACTTTTTAAATGAGTCATCCAAGGTGTTACAGGCAACTGAAATATCATCACCTCTATTATTCTTGCTAATGTCGCCCTGTGGAGGTGTCTCACTGTCATTTACTGGCACATCACCTTGGCCTGTTTTGTTTAAGACTGTTTCCTTGCCTTTTATACTGATCCCAGGCTCATTCTTGGGCTGTAATGCTGCTCTGCTGGCACCAGTGAGGTGGTACAGAAGCGGGGTTGTTTCCTTGTTTATCCTCTCACTTGCAACATCCCCTAAGGGCTGCCATTTCCCTCTCTTTGCATGATCGTCTCTCTTGTGGTGGTTGGACTGCTCATTGCTAATCAGTGATGTATCCTCCATTGTTGGTGAGGCTGATTGTGAGCAGCTTCTTTCGGGACCACAATAAAATATAGGGTTGCTGGCAGTGTGCCGGCCAATTTCTCGATTCTGCACTGTGTCGATTTCTTCTAAGGCCTCGAAGCTTCGCGAG
Source organism: Perissodus microlepis (assembly GCF_051167445.1). Classification (NCBI taxonomy): domain Eukaryota; kingdom Metazoa; phylum Chordata; class Actinopteri; order Cichliformes; family Cichlidae; genus Perissodus; species Perissodus microlepis. The sequence goes on along the minus strand of NC_140470.1, from coordinate 21,426,538 downwards.
GACTGCGTCAGCTTAAAGGACGGTCTAAGTTGCTCCCGACTCTCAGAGATCATATCTTTTCCTGGGGTAACAGAAGTGAAAACATCATTTTCATCTAGAATTGTACCACTGGAAGAGCGAGAAGTCTCTTGGAGAGGTCTAAACAAATTGTCCATTGTGCTGTGGCATCTTTCTCTTAGCTTGTGCGTCTCCAACACAGTAGAGACTTCACTTCCAGCCTCAGAACCACAAACAGAAAGAGAGTGTGTCTTCAAACCAGACTCAGACAGCTTACACACTCCAGTGACAAAGTAGTATTGACCCTTGTGCTGAATGCTGCTGCCGCTGATAAGACTCTGATCATTACTCCCCCAGGGGCTGGCAGCTCGGGCTGGCTCTGAACCAAGCCATTCGTAAGCAGAATGCGCCCTTTTGCGCTGACTTTCAAGATGGCGCTTACTAGCTTTGCTATAATGGTCTCCATTACATCCACCAGTGCTCGGGGGCTTTTTGGCTGGCAGGTGGTCAGGCTGACTTGTGCCTCGAGGAATAGATCGGCTTAGATTGTTTGCTGACTTCTGCTGCTCAGAGGCAGCTTTGTTCTCTTTGATGGATAGGTATTCTGGGTTCAGTGGCAGCCTGGTCTGATCATTAGGCTGGAGGTGGGGTCGGTAGCTTGGTGGCACCTGTGCCTGTGGCTGCTGCTGTTGAGAGCCTCTCCAAACTGGGTATACTGGGTCAGAAGTGAAGTCCGAGTTGCTCGTATCAGCATTAGCTGTCTCAGGTTTTGTGGCATTTAGATCATGGTGCTGCCGAACTTGGGGTCTGGCCTTCTGATAAGGCTGCTGGAGCTGAAATTCAGCATTATTATGATGGATGTTTTCAAAGTTTTTAGTAGCTATAAAACTATCCAGGCGTGCTGGAACTGGAGGAGGACGGACAGGAGGGACAGCACTTTGGGCTGAATTCCCCAAATGCATCTCTCTTTTTGAGAGTGCTTTGTTGTTGGTATGGACACTGTTACTGCCATTGTAGTTAAGGTGGTTTACATTAGTGTTAGTTTTGTTGCGGTACTCCTGGGTGATAGATTCAACTGAGCGATAGAGCTGGTCCATGGTCTTTGAGTCAGACTGCAGAACCTGGGTCGGATGGTAAATGGACTTTACATACTTAAGATCAGCATAGTGGCTGAAGGAGTTTGGCTGAAGGTCCTCTGGAAGAAAGGGAGATGGATAGTCTGGGGCAGTGGAACCACCAGAGAAGGAGCTATAGGCAGAGTCTCCTTTGCCGTGTTGGTGGTGTGCAAGTTGGTCGACGATGCTACTGCTGGACTTGGCTGGGGAAAGCCGGCTGACAGGCATGCTCAGAGGATGCAGATCCACGTTGCTCATTCTCTCAAAGTGGAAGTTGTAGGAATCCATGGAGGACTGGGGCGAATGGCAGGAAGGGAAGGGCAGAATCTGTAGATATGGTGTACGTGTATGAGCGCTGATGCATGTGTCTTCCTTGTGGTTGAAACTGGGAAAATTACCACAAACACATCTGCACCAGGTTGTCCGTCACGTTGGTTACTATTTAGGTCATTTTCCTGCCTTCTTTTTCCGTAGTCAGAGCCCCATGAAACAGTCTGCTCCTGGTGAAGAAAACACAAACACAGCACAGGCCTGAAAACTCAACTTAGGCTTAATGTTTCAGGACAAACGTGGTACAAATGACTGCTCAAGAGTGAAGTGGTTTGAGAAAATATGTGCTCAGACAGCTACAAGCAGTAAAAGGCTGATATGACTATTTATTAGCTTTGGGTAGTTTTCACAAACACCCCATCTCATAGCTGTTAAACTGCTTTGCAAGGCATGGCACGCAAGTTTGTTGTAAATTATCAACATGGCATGTCCTGTGGCTGAAAACTACACAAACAACAACACTGGAAAATGAAAGAAAACCACCTTCACCCAGACTGTAGAGCATGTTTGTGAAAATGCATGTTTTTGCAAGGTGCCTTCTGCTTAGCTATGCCAGGGGAGCAGGGAGGGTGTCAGAAAACAGTAAGTCAACAGTGAAAAATATTTGCTTTGCTTTAGCATTTCTAGGTCAAATTCCTCTGTTGGGAAATTCTGCGTGATCCCTTATAAGATGTAAAGACAAATTATACACCGGTTCACTGATTTAGTATTTGTTTTCTTCTAGCAGAGAGCTAAGAGCATCAGGTTTAAAGTGTTCATGTTGTTCACATTAGGCTTACAGGCAAATAACATTAATATTTTTTTATTATTAATGTGAGATAGTATTTTGTAATCAAAAGCAAACTAAAACAGTATCAATCAAACAGGTTTAGATAGTTAAAGTACACTCCCTTTAACACAATTACACCTTTGTCTGCCTCAACATGTACTCAAAATTAACACTATTATGTGAGCAAGACAAGTTTCGTGCCATTTTTTTTTTTGTTTTAGGGTTCTTACAGTTCACGCCAGCTTGGTTTTGTGGGTCAGTGCAGTTAACCACCTGTTGAAGAGGTCTGCCGTTTTGCATCAATAAGACCTCTAATTAAGTTCCCTGAGACTAGCAGAGCACATTGCAGCACACTCATGAAAAAATGTCAGGAATTTCATATAGAAGAACAGAAGCACCTGAGGATTAGTCATGTGACAGGTGTATAATGCATTGTTATACACAAGTGGCTCATAAAAACATTTGTTTTCCTCTTATTCACTGCACACCGCAGTATTTGATTTATGTATTTGTTTTGTCAAATGACTGTCTAAAATATGATATGTTAAGAGCAACATAATAATCAATGATCAATGCACTATTTAATTATAAAAAGATCACTATCCTCTCCTTCAATGTAAATCTAAATGTTTCAGAAGCAATATCTGCAAATATGTAAAATTTTCAGATTTTATCAAGTTTACCACCTGACCCCGTGACTGGAAGATGCTGTGCACCGCTAGTGTCACACCATTTCAAATGACACTTTTTATCTGCAACATTATGGACATGTAATTGCTCCACTCTAAAGGTAACTGTTCTGACATGTATATACAATATACTATTTAATGTTGAGGCCACGTGCCTATGTGAGTGATGTGCTGCTAACAAACAGATTCTGCCAGTTTCCTGTTTGATCAGGAACTGAATAGAAACAATCAAATTTAGATTTTATATACTTATTTACTGCATTTTGAGTTCTGCAGTGGATATTTGTTCATATAGTCACTGCAGTTCATTCTCATACAAAAACCAGCTCTGGCAAGTGACTGCGGCGTTTGAGCGTTACAGTGGACTCTCCCATGACCTGCATGCATTTCTTTCACTATGTCATCAAAGTTTATAGTCACACACCTGTCATGCATACACAAAAGCAAATGCTGCTAATATAACAGAGTCAAGGCAACCAACCCAGTTTTAGGGCTCACCAGCGACCAGATTTTGCTCAACTGATTTTGTTTCCTGCGTAATCGGGAATTGTTTCATTCACAAACCACAATGATGACTTGAGATTCCTTACAGTCGCTTTCAGAATTTATTTTTTTCCCAGTGTTTCCAGGTTTTTTGCCTGGTATTAAAAAAAAACTGCATTACAGATAATCCGAGGTGGCCGTTTTGCATATACACAAAACCCACCTCCCAGGAGCCATTCACAGCTAAACTACAGTATTAAGGGGGGTATCCCATGTGTTTATGAAGGGCCTTCTGATCTGTAGTGTGTTACTCTGCGTGTGCCTTTGTGTGTGTGTGTGTTTTCTAGCCATCCTATTTTCACTGTGAACAGAGAGAGGCTCCCAAACAGGGGAGCGCTGAAGTGGAAGTGATGGAGGGGACAGGCAGTGACAAAATGTACAGAGGGGAGAGAAGGAGGGAGGGTAAGGCAGAGGGTGACCGGCCCAGACAAATACTCTCACACGCAAACCACAACAACAAGAGACAAGAGAAGTGAACAATGACAACAGGAAAGCTGAACACAAGTTAGAAAAACAGACCAAGTGTCACAGCAGCAAAACGGAGAGGGAATTAATCTGGAGCTCTACTGTGTTCAGATTGGATTGAAAATGTATAAACTTTAGGGAGCACCATCAGAAAGAAAGGAAAAAGAAAAACTCACCAGAACTCTGAGTCAAAGTCACTGCCCTTCCTGATTTCCATCTGAAAAAGAGAGTGTTTCCTAAGTTCCTAATCTGAAATAAAGATTTGCCAATTGATTTCCATGCTTGTTTCTCATTCAGAACATTGTTCGTCTTCTAAAGAGGGACCAGACCAAGTAACCAGGAGAGCCAGATATTAGAGAGAAGACTTCTAGCGGGTTCCTTCTCCCCCCACTGAGACCCGAGGCTGCCTAGCGGGGACCACTGATTGGCTAGCCGATGACGTCCGGCTCTCCGATGCACAATGAGCGCAGCGGAGGGAATATTTCACTGCTGCAGATAGCTGCTAGTGCTGCCGGCCGCCTAAACAACAGAGAGCGAGAGAGGGGAGGAAAAAAAAAGAGGCCTCGCATTCCTGGCTGGCTTCAAAGACGGAGCACAGCCCGGGCGCCATTCATTCCCAAGGCCCTGAGCCCGGCACATGGAGACTAGCCAAGGCAGGAGGGAGGGGATAATGGTGGTGGGTCGGGTGGGTGTATGGGTGACCTCCCAGCCTCCACCCCAGAGGAAAAAAAAAAAAAAAACAGTCACAAAGAACAGCTATCCCCCACTTTCATCCTAATTTTCCTCTTTCCACAATTTCTACAAGTCTCCTCTGTATTTCTTAATAAACTCATAAACTGGGCATCACACAAACAAAAATATAACACAGCAGTACTGCAGTATTTGTGTTGGTTTGAGATAAGTGGCCTCTTTTTAAACCTACAAATGTAAAGCATGTTCACCATGTCAATAATACACTTTGAATTAACAGGTTAGTTTTATTAAACCCTAAATGGGCACAAAAGACACAATATTAAGAGAAGACTTAAACCTTAGCATTGCAACACGACACTGATCAGTCAGTCACACGAGTCAACAATAACCTCATCTTTCAAAACTCCTGCGTGATTGTGTAGTGTTGTACAAAGAGCCTTGTTGCTTTCACTGTTGTTTTCTATTGAGGCTGGCACCACTAGTGCTCTGCTATGCGGGATCTTTGTTACTGTCAGCCACATCCACGATGTTCTAGTGATTTCACTGCTGGCTGACTCCACCTGTTGTAAATGTACTCTAACTTTTGTTTATGATCATGCTGAGAGAAGGAAAGAAACATTAGCATGTAAAACTGTAGCATTATCACTGAGAAAATTGACTATAATAACACTTAAAAAAGCAAACAGGCAAGCAAAGTTGGCTTCAAGTATGTTGAATGGTCAATTCTTGAGCTAGATTTGAGCTTAAAGCAATTTCCACACGTGATTACAAAAGAAATCCATAAACATAACATAACATACGCATAAACAAGGATAAGCTCATGACCACTTTCTGCCTGGCAACTGAGCTAAGGACTATATCATGGCAGATGGAGGGGAGAGTAAAAAATTTAAGAACTGCAGGCTATGCAAAAAGCAGATTTTTTTTTTATGTTTAAAAGAAATGGTCACAGGAGGAGCTTGTTTTTATTTTGTTAGGAAGACGGGATTCATAAAACCAACAAATGAGAGGAAGAGAGGTTAGGCTGATCTAGAGAGGGAGGAATGAAGTATGGGAGGGGGGTGTTAAATTCTTTCTCTTTTTTTAATGTCTTTTATTGGTGATTACGTGTTCCAGCGTGACCTTCACCATGAAGCCACGAGACTGGACCACCAAGTCTCTGAGAAACAGATATGACTCTCAGAAGGCAGAAATAGAAAAAGAGAGGATGCCAAGAAGATCAAAAGAAAGAAAGACAAATATGCAGGGAGAAACTATTAAAACGGTTAATCCTGCTGGCCCTGCTACATCTTCTGAGAAAAATGACAACAGGTTGGTTGATGGACACCCCCCCAGACAGACCGCAACAAATGCTTCTGTTATGAGCCCACAAACTACTGTTGGTACTGTTGCTCTTAATTAGAATACTGAATAAGTGTTTTTCCAGCACCATGTCACTGCAGTTGTCTCATTTTTCCAGAAGGCAAGCATTTTCTGCTACAGTCCTCAAAGCAGAGTAATGACATGTGTCTGCATAGTTTTTAACTTTGAAAAAGGACTTAGTTTACCCAGAACCCACCGCAAATTAGTCCTATTTAACACTGTCATGAACTTAACAGCTTTCTATAACAGATATGGCTCATAGCTAAGCCATATTCAAAAGGTTTATCTTTGTAAAGTCAACAAAACCTCTGAACCTTTGTAGACACGTCAAGATTTCTGTTGACCCTCCTGGTGGTGGGCCCCACTTTACAAGTGCTCTTTAAATGACTGTAAAAGTGCCAGTATGCCCGCCACATTGGCTGTTTCTCTCACCACCACTAAAACATCACACAGTCACTTTTATATATGCCTGCAGTTAACACGCAGGAAGTCACTGCAGTATTCTCCTGAACGATAAGCATCACCACATCAGCACCAATATACCAAGGGAAGAAGTTACATCAAGATTTTACCATCAGCTTGACATTACCATAGTTGATCAACAATTTCAGGCTAGCAAGAAAATTCTAATTATTTTGCAAATTGCAAAATTACAAAAATAAGTCCAGGCGACTTTTATGATACTTGGGTAATAAAGGACTACGGAAAGCAATTTCCATGCTCTGCTGTCTTGCTGTTGGTGAAAAAGATTTTTCCATCACAAACAGTAAATCATTACATCTTATTATTATCATCATTTTTTTTTTCTTCTGACTTTGGTGATTATACTAATTACACATTTGTGATCCTTTTGACAAAAACAAAAAGAAAGGCACACCAGATTAGCAGTTTGAAAACCAATCCTGGGCTGTATGTGGACACTACTGCCCACAACTCCCACTGTGTTTGGATGTATATCAGCTGCAGCACTGAGCGGAGCCTTCCTGCAGAGCAGAACATTCACTCCGTCTGAGAAAAGTTCAACCACAGCAAATAGAAATGACAGATATTTAAGTTGATGAGAAGCAGACCAAGACTCACAGAGCAAAGCTTTGACTCAATGTGTAAAATTAGAAGCCAAAGAACTTTTTGGCTCATGAAGGCCTTCATCAAGACTACGAGCCGTGATATTCTTCACTTACTGAAATATGCACATAGTGCTTTAACCTACATTCCCTTTCACTGAAATCCACAAAACCTAACTACCAGGGAGGCAAAAGAGACTCAACACAAGCTCAAATTAAAATAAAAGTTAGAAACATGACTTCACTTCTGGACAAGAGCCTCCCAGAGGACCAACAGGGCATCATTCTATTGTCCTCAATCAAACAGAAGCAGGGAGGAAGCCGTATTTGAAAAGCTGGAAGTGGATGTATGTTGAGCTCTGACAGAGCAAAGCGGCTGGTTGCGGGAAAAGGAAAGGGGCTTGCCATGCAGTGTTATCATTAGCACCAGCAGTGTACTTCTTTGTGTATGTGTGTGTCAGACACACATATGTATGAACCACAATGATTAAACAGTGAGAGCTGCAGAGAGAAACTGTGAAACTGTTGCTGGGCAGTGCTCACATCAGTGGCTAAAATCTCTAGCTGACCAAGACAAGCTGTCACACTCTAATAAGCTCTGCATTCCTGCCCTGATCTGGCCTAAATACTTGACAATATCAACACTGAGTCCACTTCATGTTGTTGTTGTTGTTTTAACAAAAAGAAAGTATAGAAAAAAGAAAGCAATATGTTTGCAACGCCAAACACTGAATGCATGTTTGTGCAACTATGACACTCCTTTTGTGTTTGCATAGATGCAAATTACTAACATCCCTTTAGTTTAGCTGTGCTTACGTAAACGCCAAAGATGAGACACACAGAAAACCCAACAAGGGCAATAAGTGTATATTAATAACATGCACCAAAGTTATTTTGTATCCTTCCTGGTCAATGATTAACCAGGAACTGCATCGTGCCTCGCAGCACTTGGCTCAAAAATGAGTACAGGCCTCTAAGAATGATAAACTATTCTCAACTGGCCTCTGAGAAGACAATTACTTTTGTATTAAAGACCCCCCAGGGCTTTGCAATGTGATCTAGTCATGGTCAGTTTAACTGGATACTGTAGGAATTCCACTGCACTAGAAGAGTAAGAGCCTACAGACTATTGGGTTTTACTTGTGTGAAGGCGAGTCTGCGAGTCAGTCTAAAAATGGGCCGTGCAAATTCATAATTTCGGCTCCATATCCTTTTCAGTCTTTGGTATGTGTAATAAAATCTGAGAACATACTGACCTAGGTCAAAATCCAGATGTAAAAAGATAGTAAACAGCCAATTACAAATATATCTCAATAAACTAAATGTTGGCCTGTGGCCTGATAAGATAATCTGATCATTTAGATACAGACTTTATTAGGTGTCCTATGCTACTACCAGGTCGGACCACCTTTTTTCTTCAGAATTGCCTTAAGTCTTCATCGCACTGATTCAAAAAGGTGGCAGAAACATTCTGCAGAGATTTTGCTCCATATTGACATGACAACATCACACAGTTGCTCCAGATGTGTCAACTGCACATCCATGAATCCAATTTCCACTGTATCCCAAAGGTGTTCAATTGGATTGAGATCTGGTGACTGTTAAAAACCATTTCAGTACAGTGACCTCATTGTCATGTTCAAGAAAGCAGTTTGAGATGATCTGAGCTGACATGACACATTAACCTCCCAGAAGCAGCCATCAGAAGATGTGTGCATTATGCTAATGAAGGGACGGACATGGTCAGCAACAATACTCAATGTAGGCTGTGGTGTTTAAAAAAACGCTTGTGTGGCACGGACATATCCCCCACACTATTACACTACCATCACCAGCCTGAACCACCGATACAAGGCAGGATGCTTTCAGCATGCTTTCATGTTGTTGCTGAATAACAATTATGACCCTACCTTCATCACAGTTAAGCAGACGACAATCTTTGTTTGGGCATGCCACTTTGAATATTTTGGAATTAATTTGTAGAATATTCAGAAGATATTCAGAATATTCAGAAGACACCACTGCAGGGCAGCAGATAAAAAGTGATTGTAAATGCGTGATACCATCAACAACAAAGGAGCCATGGCGACAGCAAGTGAGAAAGAAGAGACTGGTCCCTACAGGAAGCTGAGACAAACACCACAAAAAAGCACAATAATAAATGACCCACTTCCTGGTTAGTGGTGGGGAAAGTCTCAATGACTCCTTCATTACAGAAAAAAGTTATCTTTAAAGAAAAAAGTTGTCTATTCTTCTTGGGTCCTGAGTGTCAGCCCTCACAGCTCAGCCCGGATCTCTCAGCTGTCACTGAAGGCACTGTTAGCAGTCTAAACAGGGAGGATAATTTGATCTTCATCCAGCTCAGCTCTGTCTTTTCTTTAAGCACTACGTGTCGCTCAACTCGTCAAGCAGGGTACCAATTATTTTATTTTTATTATTATTTATTAACTTCTATCTATAAAGTGTAGAAAAATAGAGGGAGGGGGGGACTCAGTTTCCCTTCATCTTTGCTTTCTCCATCCCAAAATCAAACACAAACACTCACATCTGACATCCAAGAGTCACAGATTTGTTGGTGCCAATACATACACCACAACTATTATTAAGACATGCATGCTTACAACTTCTGTTTATGATATACACACATATAAAAGATCACATATACTGAAACCTAAATAGCTTTACATTGAGTATCGAAAATCCAGTAACAATGTAGCCATGTTTTACTGACCACTTTCACGTCTTCAGCTGACATTCTCTACCAGTGAGCTCAGTGTCGCCTGGTGGCAGTGACCATCTCTGCCATGTTACATAACGAGCTGTGGTCTGACTATAGACACATAACAAACACTGGATATCACACATGGTGGCATTGCTGCTGGGGCTACAACACCACGTGGCTTCACCATGAGGACGTGAATTCACAGAGGTGGAGACTTCCTGGAGAGAAAGTAACTTTACAGAGCATGTATTGTTCTTGTAAGACCAATCCCTAATCTTACACTATCAATGTCATGGACAAGGTATGAACACCGACTTCAAACCAAAAAGAGCAAATAAGAATATATGCCAATATAAGAGTAAATACTATCTTCAGGAAAGACCGCGTGAGGACATGTGTTACTAATGAACAACATAAAAGAAGTAAACAAGAAAACAAAAACTAAAAATAATCACAGCAATAGTGCAGAGGATTTGGAAATCCTTATGCAAGACGCTAGGCATCTGCACCTAGACAGTATAAAATACACTACTCATAAAATGCATTAATGCTGGTAAACCCAGGGTAAAGCTGTTAATGGGCTTCTCTATAGCACAAAGGCTACATGATATGACCTGGTTCTCAGGTTTTTCAAAAGCAGCTGCAGTCTAACGCTCTCTGAGGGTTTACAATGGAAATCAGTGTAACCCCAGTTTCCTGGTCTTTATTAAGAAGCTAATTAACTCTGATTTTAAAGCATGGAGCTTACAGTTAATTTAGGTGTGTATTCCTGTAGTAATCCTTACTGCAGAACATGTCAGATGTAGTAGCAGCCTCAGCCTAACTCACATATCTGCTTCTATAATTAAACTTTAAAAGATTGAGCATTAGAAATACTACTTATTTCATATAGTTATTATTAAGGGAAAGTGCAGATTTTCTTCTGTTGAATGGACTGGGGCAAAAACCCTGATTATGAAATCTAATCTCTAACACATTTTGCTGACATCATCATGATGTCAGCAAAATGTCTCATCAACTACTAGCTGGGCTACCTTTAAATGACTACAAGTGAACTGCCATGATTACCTTAAAGTTAAATCCAGTGCTTTGGTTTACAACTAAATACTGGTCATTCCCATGAGTCTCAGCTTTACTACGTGCGTGTAGTGCCAATTAGCAAACGTAAGTAGATTCTTTTCTTATAGCTGACTTTACACTCATGACAATATTGATCAGCGGGGCAAACACCTGACCCTTTATGGTGACATGGCACTTAGTGCGTTATCGCAGGCTGATTGGCTGGATTGGGAGCTTGGCAGAAGCACAAGGAATGTGCTTGATAAGCAGCGAGAACATGTACTGCAGGTAAAAGCAAACAGGCTGTTATAATCATTACACAAAACCCCAATTTTACTTGTCGTTTCTTTCAGATCACATCCCGACCTCAGGCCACTCTGAGAATTCAGTTATCAGTTATGTTAATGGTTAGTTCGCAATGGCGTCTCTTGTGCTCTAGTGTCCACTGGAAGAAATTCTCAATTTCTACACGGTTCTTACAAAAGTTGTTAATTAAACTGCTGTATCTAAATATTACTCATACTATTAAACTGGCAGTGAGCTCACCTGTTGGTCTGTGTAGATAGTACGTGAACATCTGATAAGAGACAGCCTGCGGGACACTTCCTGGTCGAATACAAAAGTGCATAAGAGAAGATCACAGAACTGTGAGCCCTCAGCAAAGCAATGAGGTCACTATTTGATTTAAAAGATAAGTTTAGACCATCTATGTCTGGCATACTCTGAGACAAACACGTTGAAAACGGACTGCCCTTTTTCCTATCCACTGTGCTCAGCGCGGCTTAATTTCGATTTGCAATCCAAAAGTTCTCATGACACCTCCAGACAGGAAAAACAGGCCTGTAGTGAAGCTTTGTTATATCATAAGGACAAAGTTTTAGTTTCAATACTGATTACATAATGACGTTAAATATTTAATCCTCTACTGAGGGAATATGCATGGGCAGAAGTGCCAGGTTAACAATGTGCCAATGGCGAATATTTGCAAAGATGCCTAAGCACCAATTATGACTGTTAGCGCAGAGACCAAGCACACTTTAGATTTAGTTATTTGATTAATCAGAATTTACCAACCCTTCTTCTAAGAACCATGTCAGCCATTTAGTAGCAACACAGGGACGTACTACAGGTCTAGCCTCAGGTTTATAAGGTTTGTTACTGCAGTCATGGAAAATCCAAAATCTCATCCCCATCCATCTGCTGCCACACAGATCGTAAATTTTCACGTCAACACACTATCCTATTACCTTTGAGACGCTCCGAGGACATAAGTAGAAATGGGCGTTTTCCCCTCTCATAATTGTTCAACCTCCTGGAGTGGCTAAAGTCAGGTTACAGTACTAAATGACCAACGGCACTCCAAGACAACAGCATTCCTGGTCTGGCCTTACTGCTCCCTTGTACCCATATAATGTGAGGCAATTATCAGTAGTGAATGGACAGTCGTAGAACAGAAAATAACAGAAGCATTTCAGAGACCGGTTTTGAGGAAAACCTGCATTCCAGACTCTAACAGTAAATACACTCCCTCATTGCTGAGATCCAAGCATCAAGGAAGGGCACTGCACACTCCTACAAAGGTTTTTGCTCACTCGGTAACTCGAGTTTGGAAGATTGTCAATTGTCAATCAAACACCAAAACAAGAAGTGTTCCCACGAGTTGTTGTAACAGCAGTTTCTCAAGTAATAAATATTTACCACGTTTCCCCATTCACTTCTATTGAAGCTTGTCCAGCTGACAAATATAAATGTGGGTTTCCTGCTCGGGTCACATGTTTTTTTTACTGCGTTGTCATCTCACAAAAAAAAGGAAAGAAAAAAATCGCTGTACACATGTTATATAAAGATAATGGCTGTGCTGTGATTTTGGCTAAATGGACAAGTGAAATTATCGCTCAGGGAGAAAGTTAAAAGCAACAGGATGCTTGTAATTTTCTTCTTTCACACACTTATTTTGGGTGTTGCAGCTTTCTAAATTGTACAAAGGAAAAGAGAGAGGCGTGCCTGGGGTGAGAAACGCCTTTGATAGCTTTTTGTTTCTAAAGCGCTATGAAAAGTCGCTAAGTTTGTAACTATGACATGAAGTGAAGAAGAACGATCGTGGCTTCATGTCAGAGTGATGAGAGCAAGGCATCAGAGTTAAGACTGCATGTACCTCCACATGTATAAAAAAAGAAGGAAAAAAAGAAGAAGAAACACGCAAATCCTGAAACTTCCATCCATGCACTTATGCAATGAACGAACCTCAACATTCAAATATTCAGCTACAGCCCTAGTTTGGTTACCTAACAGGCTCCACCCACCCTGAATGCACACCTGTGCTTGTGTCGGTCCATTAAACTAAGCCTGCATCCAGTCACAGGCACAAAAAAAATATTTAACCAATAAACTCTGCCAGTAGAATAACATGTTTTTGTCCTGCTTTTGTTGAATTCCTTTCCACAAAGAGCACATAAATGCAGAGTCACTGCAGTCAGTGGCAAAAGCTTACTGACAACAGGAGTCATTCACACATGGAGCTTTTGCTGCTGGGCATGTCAGTGACATTAAGTCTGGAAAGGAAGGAGACAAAGGAGAAAACAAACATGAGGATAAAAAAGGAAAACATATAAGAAACTGTTTGATCACTATCTAAAGTGGCATGATGAAAGTAGCAGACATGCCTCTAATCTCCCTCTTTTTACCTGGCACTATGCTTTTAGATGCATGAAAAGGACAGTCCAGATACAGAGCAGCAGCTTCATCAAGGACAACAAGGGGAAATTTGCTCAGTGTTGCATTAGGAGATTTGAATTGCAAAACAACCGGGAAGGCAGATAGAGGCAGTCTGTGTGGGCAAACAGTAAATATGCACTTCTCCCTCTGCCTCCAACTTGACACTGAACAACAGATCTGATCCAAAGCATATTTTTGAGGAAGGAGATTTGAATGTTTAATCTAGAACCCACTTGGCCACTGTGACCTCCCCGCTCAGTTTAACACCCTCCAAATGGCAGATGAAATCGAGCAAATTAAATTGGCCAGCATTCTCCACATTTTTGTTTTCGCTCAATGAGTGCAAATTATCAGGATTACCCACCCTGATAGAACAACCGGATTAAGCCAAGGAGAGATGAAGGCCCCTTACCAGAGCCTGACTAACGGGCAGAGCTGCAAGCAGTAACTCAGTCAATTAATCAGGTTGTTAAACTGAAAAATTGATAACTTATTCTTTTCATAATCACTTGTTTTAATCCCTTTAATCTACTATTCCTTTAATTTCTATAATTTGTTAGCCTTGGCTCCTACCCATTCCTCTTAAAGTGTAAAACAAGTGAGGGTTTCCAGCAGATTTCCTTTTGAGAAGGATGCATTTCATCTGCTATAGTAACCAAGTGAATAAAGTGCCTGGAACATAAACATGACTGGAAACCACCTCACTGTTTGGCAGTTACTTGTCAGAAACCATCTGGTGTCTGACTTTAAATTCCTGTTTATCTAAAGAAGTACTTTCGTGCATAAACATTGCAGGTACAGAGACACCAAGATTAGAGTAATTTAGCCACCACACTAAATAAACTTTCTGCTTCCTAAAATACTAACTTGCTAACTGAAAATGCCTACAAGCACACAAAACAAACAAGTGGTATGATCACATCTCTCAAGGTAGTTAACAAAAAGAACAGAAGCTAAAATGCTCAAGCTGACCCATGATCAGATGCTACTACACTTTATTGCAACAGATCTAGCAAGCTGTAATTTGACCTCCTCACCCCTGCTAATCATCTTTCCACTCTACATGCACACAAAGTACATTTAATCTAGTGGGCAGCTTAATGACAGATTTTTTTTTTTAATTCTTAATTCCCAGCTTTAAGCATGCTCCACATATTTTTTCATGACCATATAGTAAACAAACCAGTACCAAACACTTCCAGTGATACCTACTTCCTCAGTTTTGATGCATAGTTAGGGCTGTGCGATATGACCAAAATCTCATATCCCAATATAAAACATCTGTCGTCCGATAACAATATAAATCACAAAAATGTAACATTTTCTATAAATTCCGTGAATCTCGGGTAGCTGAAGTGTTTCCAGCTGAGCGTCGTGTATCTGGAGTCGAGTGTTTTACCGATGCATTAAACTACACATTTTTAGACATAGGTTGTAACGGCCGCCGATTTCTTTGTGAGTATTTATTACACGGCGTGCTGCAGGGAAAAGCCTGTTCTAACGTTTGAGTCTAAGGTTTATTTTTTAGCACCTGATGGCTCTTTTTTTGCTTCTCATCGGTAAATACTCTCCATACACTTTCACGTGATTCAGTTTATTTTGAAAAGTCTCAACAGGATCTTGAGCTTTATTGTGAAAGGTTTATGTGGAAAATAAACAAGCGGACACGTGATGGTTTTACCGTCGCTGTTGCTAACGACAATGCATAAAAACAGGCGCTTGTCCGTCCATAGTGTGGTTATATTAAATATAAGAGAAAGAGAGAACTTTAGGAAATTAATATAGCCACTACAGTGACCATCAAAACGATGAAAAAATATTGCCGTAAACAGTTTATTTTGCGACACAACGAAACAAACGATAGTGTAAAATGAAACGATAGATGTTTTTATATCGTCATCCGATATATATCGTTATATCGAACAGCCCTACATGAAGTAGATCATTTATCTTTTTGAAATGACTGCAGTGACAGTTTCCCTCAGTACAACACACACAGTATAGAATATCACGCCACCACTCAGTTGGTGTGTAGGCTGAAGAAAAAGAAGACGAAATCTCCTGTAGACCCCTGTCCTCAGGAAGTTGTGAGTTCTCTTTGTGCAACAAGGCCCAGCACGAGGCATTTCCTACCTTTTGCCTGGGGACTCTCCACACTAGAAGAACATTGACTGACCCTGAAGACTGTGTGTTTTGTTGCCAACTCCGGGACTCAACTCTGAAACCTGAAAGACAGGTGACGTTTGTGGAGAAAGATGGCTGCCGCATGGCATGACCTCCGAGTCTAGCAGTTTTATGTGAGTCAAAAGGCGAGGAGTGCCTGCTTGATGTTCCCGCAACTAGCTGGGCTGACCACATGTTCGAGCACGAGCCAGAACCAATGAAACATCTGTGAACCTTGTTCCTCTCCTTCCAGGAGCAGAAGTTTCCTTTCATTTTCCACTTTATTTGTCAGGGACCATGTCCAAACAAACAAAACATTAATCTCCTAAGAGAGGAGGTGCATTATACCAGATTTAGCTGCTAGCTAATTTCCATCTGCAGTCCCTGAGCATTTCAAATAACAAATAAAAATACACAGAAACACATCTACAGTTAGCAAATTATACTAATACAAATGTAGCTGATAGGTCTATACACTAATTCAAGCATCTCGGCTAAAATTTAAAACCACATGGTACCACAGTATCCATGTGAAGTTATAGTCACAGCACTTTTCTTACTAGCCCCAGATAGAAAGCTGGTATAAAGCCCATTTTCCCATCATAATGCAATCACAAGCAAAGAATTTGTTCCCTCAACAGGCTGATAAGTCTTTCAAACTAAGTAATCTTGGCTAAGCGCTTTTGCTCTGAGAAGTTTTCTTTATGCTGCAGAGAACTATATAATAAAAAATAAACAACTAAAAGCAGAGTTATTATTTTATCTGGAGTACAGTATTTCTTTGTTGCGACATGAACTGAGTTTTCTGCATTCGTTCCACCTTTGCCTAAGTAGTTTCACTGACAGAGCACATGACAAAGGTGTATCAAAAGAACAAATGTGTGTCTAATGTCCTGATAATTACAGAGTGCCACCCACACCTCTGCATACGCCTCACATTATACCAACGCCTCTGCCAAGGTGAAATACTTGGTATTAACTTCTAATTATCCTGCTTTTGAAACACATACAGTAACCTAATAGTGCTGATTATCATGCTCAGGAGTCAAGCGATTCCTAATCTCTATAGTCTTTCTCAGCACCAAGTTTACCACCGTGGTTAATTTTAGGGGTACTGATCACAATGGGCTCATGTTGCTAGTGGCAGTGCAGGTTTCCTACCTCAAAGCGGGGGATGAAAAAGGGGGTAAGGAGAAGGAGGAGGACGGTGTGGAGGGGTTAAGACTTTAAAACAAATCACACAGAGATTAAACTTCACTAGAAAACAGTGCAACTCAATTTGGACTTTGTAACCTGGTACAGAAAAACAGAGTGATGTAGAAACACTGAAGTGACTACAGGGGTTAACATTAATGTCTTCTCTAAAAAAAAAAAAAAAAAGCTATTCAAGATGGAAAAATACTTAAAACAGTATTTTTTTTCACAGTGCTGTTATATATACTATTACATAATAACTATATGTCTTGGTTGCGTTTTTTTAATATTTGTCTTGTGGCTTGGCCTGTTCTAGTCAGATGGCATATTAACCCTTTAAGACCTACCATAGAACCAAGTCCGCCAGAGCTTATAGTATATTTTTACATGCTGTGGAGCCATTTTTTGGAGCATTTCAAGTTGCTATACATCAATACAACCATTATAGCCCAAATTTTAATAATATGTCTGCATTAAGTGCATAGTAATTACATAAATTGCAAAAAAGTGCAATAAACTACAAAAAAATTTAAAATCGTTTTTGATTTTTTAACATATATTTCTAGTTAGAGAAATTTAAGAGGCTTATCCCTCAAAACTGTAAATACAAAAAAGTTGCACAAACTAGTTTCCCACCAAAGGAAATTTATTTTAAGTGTCTTCATAGTTTTATTTTTGAGATACACCAATTTTCATATACTGCAGGAAAAACGAAAAAATATATTATAGTGCAAATTTGCAAAATAACAGCATATGCATCAAAATAAAATATTTCCAGCAGTGCAATATGAGTCCTCAGCATCCCAGAAACGACACAGAAAGTCATAAAGTCAAACATAACTTTTAAAAACACAAGTATAGGCTCATAAGGCCACGATGGTAAAAAAACTACATTTCCGCAAAATGACGTCACTTCCGGTTTCGGGCAGGTCATGCCGGACATGTGATAGTTCACGCTGATGGACGTAGGAAGTGTTACAAACAGCTGATCGGATGGCAAAGCGTGTTTCTGGAATATTATGTTTTTGTTGCTGCAAGTGCTTTTTATGCAGGTTTTGCAAAGCTATATGTGGAAGGAAACTGTGACCTAGGACAAGCTGATGGCATAAGATGTAAGTACAACTCCTCCGGTTTCATATGCAAAAAAAATTATTGTGCTAGCTTACGTGGTTGCAGTGCTACCGAGATTTAAAAATAGTTACGCAAAATGGAGCGTGTCCGCTCCGACCGGCTTTAAAGGGTTAATAGTCTGAAAGGTCCAAAGGAATAAGACAGATTGCATGTAATATTAAACAGGACCATTTCTGGCAGAGAAAAATCAAAAAGAAATCTGTCTTAAATTACTTCAGAAGGGCAGCTCACGATGATACTCATTTTTCCTTTAATCATGAGTATTTTAAACGTAAAAAAAAAGATATTCATTTCACACTGGCATGAAACAGAGAACAGCAATAAATTTTGTCATCAGAGAGGCTTATTTTTGCATGACAAATGACTGAAACCATAATTCTATTGCAGAATGTCAACTAAACAATCCACTGTACAATCACTTTAGCCCACACTAATTTATCATTTTGATGTGTGCAACGTGCTGAAGCTATGTCAGCACTGACTGCACAACCACACACACAAAAAAGACATCAAGCGGTTAGTTCCAGCCATGTCGGACAGCTGTAAAGGCCTCTTTTATTAGTCAATATCACAGCCACATTAATGCGTCCCTGGCCAGCTCAGGTCTCACTGACAACCCCTCACCCACACTTTTTCATCAGGGGCTATGAAACCTGAGAGGACCCTAAAGCAGACCTGCAGGCATGGCACACACCCAAGCACACACCCCACAGACTGTGCGCCTTCCTGCCTTTTACTGAATACTCCACTGTGAAAACCACAGTGAAAAAAGCAATAGCGTAATCCCCAGTGTCATTCATTAGAGATTTTACAACTGTAAAGTAATAATCCGTGATCAGTGTGCAGCATTTAAGTCCAGCGCTGTGCTGGATTTGGATTTGTCCTGATGGATTTGCTGCATGTGTTGTTCTTGACAAATAACTCAATGCATTATTTTCTCTATTTATGCAGAATTTAAATTGGTCAGTTCAAATATTTACAGAATAATCTGCTTTTATATCATGCAGAAAGAAACAAAAATTGCATATTTAATCACATGTAAATCTTAAGTTATTTCTTAAGTTGTTGGATAAGCAACAAGAAATCAATAAGATAAGAAAAGATTAAAAAAAGATATGGTATAGAAAATATATTTTTACAGTCCAGGTTCCGCTGGGATATACTTTCGAAAAGGCAAAAACACGATGTCTTCTAATTAAAAGTACCCAGTGAAGTTTTTGCCCTTGTGTGTCATCATGTCAGCACTTTTGTAGTGTTTATTTGTCTCATGTATGCTAACAATGATGCACATGCATGCAACTAAGTTCAATCTATCAACAAGTTCAGGGTTTTCATTTAAAAAAATCCAGCAATGATCCAGAGACAGAGAGGAAGAAATCTGCAACACAACTTTGAAACAACAAAAAATGCCCCTTGATTTTGTTTTTATAAAAGACAACCCCACGGGGCACCTTTAAATACTTTGTGAGTGTAAAAGACCTTTATCTAATGTGCTGCTACAATTCTATCTACACAGCTCCTAAAAAAAGCAGAAAAAAAAGATTCAGGATGTATTTTTAAAAGCTGCCCATACAAGTAGGTTACTCACATGTTTTACCACACACATGCAAAATGCACTCATGACATATGACACTACCACATAACAATGAGGGGCTTATAGGTCCAAACAATAGAGCAGGAGTGGTCCTGTAAGAGCACCAGAGTAGGAAGGCACACACATAACCGAACACACTTTTCAGCTTCCCCAAAGGGGGGTCTCGCCCTAGCCAGTAATAACCCCTGGCAGCCATTTTTCTTCTTCATGTCCATCCATTATGTAGGACTTTAACGGGTTTTCTGCTCCTCTGACAAAAGAAGGAGGATCTGACCATAGCTCACAACTACAGACAAGTGAGTTGTCAAAGCCATTGTAAATAAACCCCTGTCATTGCCTGCAGAACAGAGCCCTGGAGTAAAAGACAGGAAACGAGGAGGGGAAAAAAAGCGAGCAAAAAGAGCTGAAAAGGTTCCACCTGTTTAAGTCTGCTGGATGGTGATGGGGACAGCCTTGCCTGTTTCTCAAACACGGAGCGTGAAGGACCCCCTCAAATGTCTGGAAGGCCATCCATGCATGAGGAGAGAGAAGATGACGGTGAAAGTGAAGGGTGCTCAGACAATCTTTATGTATGCATGCATATAGACAGCGATGATTTAAAATAAAGACTTACATGTGATCAGCCATCATTTTTACCATTGTTATACCCTTTATACTAAAGAAATGATTCAATACAAAACAAGGAGAAAGGGTATCCAAAACTATGACTAGGTATATGATGATGAAGAGTCCTTAAGTTTCCTCATATTGCCCAACATCACAGAAACCATCTAAAGGCAAAAGGACATTTTCACCTAAGTGTCGATCATATAATAGCATGCTTTTAAAAAAAAAAAAAGTCAACACCAGTTATGCATCTAACCTTGGTATCTAAATGTTCCATTTGCAGCTCGTCTGGTGCAACTTAATAACAACACCTACAGACTTCCCTTGTTTAGTTTATTACTTATTAATCATGTAGGGCAATTTGGGCTTGAATACACCCTACAAGCAGGTTTTTCTCTTCCTCTTGTGTGCTCTTACTTTAGGTAACTATAAAAGAAAAATCAACTGATCTGCCATGATTTCCTCATCAGGCCCTCATGAAAGTCACTGCAGTGCAAGTGAGCATATCTGAATACGTATACAAAACACAGAGGCACGCTAAAATCCTCTTCAATTATCACATCGACCTTCCCAAGGGCACGACTTTCAACAGCCTTACGAACTGGACCACTAAACATTATAACACCTAACATCAGCTCTAACTAGGGTTTAATTAATATGTTACAGTATCAACACGACAATGTGCCCACGCTTTAAGAAAGACTAACCTCTTTCTGGATGATATAAGGTCAGATATAAAGTCTGGGTAATAAAGTCAGACTTTAGTGGTCCAGTTTGTAAGGTAATAAAGTCTGACTTTATTACCCCTAAAATCTTGATAACATTGTGTCTGAGGACTTTGGTCAGCAAACATGTTTTTGCTTTTACGTCAAACAAACACATTCGGATTCATTTTATTTTTAAAATGAATGACGCACTGCTTTTATACTTGGTCACTACGTGCCAGACGTGGACCGCTACAATTTGACATACTGCACAGATTACACTTTTCCCAAATCTTTCCTTCTGTGATAAACAAATCACTCTATACGGGGTGAAAGCAGCCACCCTGGAATTGTCAAATAATTGGTACCGGTTTGGGTTATTGTGAACACAAAGACATGGATGTTGAAATGGAAACAAAAGAAACCACCGGGCCACCTCAGCTTACCAAAACATGTCACAAAACACAGTTGTAAAGGATCAAATTCTCCCTGAGAGAAAATGTGAATTCGTTCGATATGGCACATATCTATTTTGACAAATCAAACACACATTTTATCTGCCGTTTTACCTGTGACATACTTCCAATAAAATCTCAGAGTACTTTATTTCTCGCAAAAAATATGGTGATATTTAAGTTCCTACTGACCAAAAATCCCTAGAAAAACAATCACCACTTACTATGCTCTTAAACTTCTTTCTTATAGCTGATTACAGCATGCCTGCGTCAATCCTTTCGTTCATCAAAAGACGCCAGTGAACTTAACACCTAATTCTATGACTCATTCATGATATCACTTTTTTCTTTCACAACGGTATACATTTATCTTCCCGGAACCAACAATGCCATTCACACATCAGTCTCACATCATTCAGGTTCAAAGCAAAAGGTATATTACATCAAGCCTGCACTTCCATCATGTAAACAATCCACTTAAGGCTAATAGAAACTAACAGGCTTCTCATTGATTTACAACTTAGAGACCTTCCTGCTACATCTTACGCCATTATTTCACTATGATGCCTCGTGCAAAGTTCAAAGTGAGGCTGATAATGGTTTAATTACTGCGCTGTTAAGTAATGTGTTAAAGATTTCTGTTACTTTCAGCTGCTTTGTCTCTGAAATTTAATGAGATTTTCTGTGTAATCCCATTTCATCTGGATCAACCACAAAAACCTCAGTTTCTACAGAAATAATCTGAAACCTATGTGAAGTATAACCTCACGCCCACAGCCAAGCCAGTCGCTTCAACCTTGCAGTGGTTGGTTGTATAAAAGGTCACAAAAAGAATTTAAACATCCAAAACTACATACGTTCAGCTGCAGTGTGAGTAATTTTCCACCGCTCGAGGAAAAAAAATAAACATAAAAATGACCATGTCCTACAGGTCGAACAAAAACATACTGCATGCAGGGTTGAATTCCTACAACATTACATACTTTACTTTTTTTCCCTAAAAAAAAAAAAAAGAGAGAGAGAGAGAGAGAGAGGGGAAGACTGAGATCAGGTTTCAACACCCAGTCTAAGTTTACATTTACACCCCATGGCTTTGTGACCCTATACTCTCATTTATAACGCTACCCTTCTGCTATTTGCTTCCATCTTTGGTTTCCGGCTTTCTTTCTTCTTTATACTTCCTGCAAACAACACTTACTCAGGCTACAGTCCAAGCCGCCACCTGTATGCAACCATTACCAAATATTTGTATTGCCACATGCTAGCTGCCAATTGGGATCAACAGGTGTTTATGCAAGCACCTCTGGGCTAAGTCCCTCATCTCTCTGCATGCATTACGCCTACATAATTATACCCAAATATCTGAGTGCGTGCTGCTGTCAGGTCAGGCTCTGTGGACGTAGCTGGGGTTGAGCCAGGTCAGCAGCCCCGAGCATGGCATCCTCCAGCAGTGGCAACAGCAGCACACAGAGAGGCCAGTGTGCTCCCACCATCTGACCATCCTCACAGCCTAAGTGCCTCAGTTTCAGCTCCAACACAAAACACCAGTGTCTAGTTTCCCTTTAAATAAAACATACTCCACTCATTAGCTAAAAAGCCCCCCCACCCCTCCCTCCCTCCTTGTGCATAATTGAGCGCTAGGTATCAATTTAAGGCAATGAAGTGAGGTTAGAGCAGGACAGTACTATGTTTTTTTAGTTGTTTTGATTTGTTTCAACCAACAACCAAAGCATGAGTAAGTAAGGTACAACACAGCAATTTAATATGGTGATAACAGTAGTTAGGGTTTAGGGTTGTTTCTTTCCAGTCCTCAGTATCTATTACAAGCTTATCAGTCAGCTGTCAACTCAGATATCGCTTATTATCTCCCACTGTTACCTAACATTCATGAACAGTAATAATAATGTCTATTAATAAGAAGCTGCTAACATTAACGCAGATAAAACCTCATCATATTACAAACTAAGGAAAACTATGGCATTTTAAAGGTTAAGGGTATAGATTAAGAATTACATCTAATTTACACACACACATACATATATAATGCATTTATTAAGTATTACAAAATAAATAAGTAGCGATATAAGCAGCCTAGATGGGCTTTGCTAAATACCACCAGATCCTACTATTGACCTCACCTCCCAGTAATAAAACTGAACTGAGACCAGCTGTAGCTTATTCGTGGACACTTTAACTTCCCACAGACAGGAAAAACAACTTGTATAACAGCAACAAGAGGTCTGACTGTAAGGTGTCACTGTCATACAGGTATTCTGCGAACATTTTCACAAATAAACCTGCTAAAGCTGACAACCGAAACTGAGCAGCCACGGCGATACTGGATGCACCTGCTGCCACCCTAAACTACCCTCAACGTACCTGCCGATTCCCGCTTCTTTCGCGGTCCTCAAACTGTAGCTTTACTCCTGGTTTGTTGTCTTCAGTGGGTTTCCTCTTCGTTTATCAGTGATAGTTACACTAACTAACAAGGACGGCTCACCTGTATATGGTTAGCTGGCGTGTCTCGCAACCTCTGGTAATGAGCTTTCCTTTTCCTCCGTCCGCACTCAGCTTACCTTATTCCCTGGAGAGAGAAGCGGATGAAAGGTAACGGAGGACCAAGGTGGCCAATTAGACGTGGCGGGAGGCGGGCGAGGTGGAAATGCACGACATCCTATTGGTCAGAACACATTAATGGCGGAGCAGTGGAAAAGTTAATTTCCCTGTATTGTTTTCATTTATAAAAAAGAGAGAGAGAGAGAGAGAGAGAGCGAGAGAAAGAAAGAAAGAACGAAAGAAAGAAAGAGAAGGAGGCGCAAGAAAGCTGAAGCTAAACTTCGAATATAAAAAGATTTTGAAAATAAAATTATCTGTAAGAAACGACAAATGTTTAAAATGTGCCTAAATAATAAAAATAAAATGTGGCAAGTTGCCTTTACAAAGAGTTAATGTTCTCAGGCCAGAGCAATGTGGATTGAAAGGAGCTAATCATTTCTAAGAGGCTCTGCCATGCAAAGCTATATAAACTACTTTTGTTTCATGCACAGAAAGATTAACTAGGCACCTTTTTTTTAATCTTACTGAAAGACATGAATTACTGAGGCCAAACAATTTGGGTGGTTTGGGATGTCATGAGCTCACTGTGAAGATATTCAGGGAAAGTCAGGTTACTCTGATGTCGTTTGTTACTGAGTCACAAACACTGTATGATCTCAGATTGCATTAGTTACTGTAAGCTCCATAAAGGCATATTCATGGACATGTAAAGGTATATTTAGTTCATGGACCACATTCAGTATAATTTAATTCTATAAACTATCTTCAAGCTAACTCTACAGTCAATATTTTTTCCTTAAACTCTACATTGTTCTGTCTGTTCCTTTAAACTCCCTGATTCAAGATTAAATGAAGCACTTGGGGTGTCTCTTTTTAGTTATCCATCACCTCTGTGCATGTCACATGGTCTGACTAACAATCAACTGAAGTGGCAGGATAGGATAACAGCAATGACAATAGCAACTAATGGCCACTTGGTGGCAATTCATTCACTGTGGAATGAAGCCTAGGCTTTGTCCTGGGTCAGCAGCCATCTGTGGTGTACACATCACTACATAGGGTTGATAAAATAATGTCACACTGTGTAAAAAGAGACTAGAGCTGGATAATTCAAATACAGCTTCATATGTGGTTCACCACTCTGATTACACACCACGACGGTTCATTATCACTGCTTAATGCAAAGTATTTTCACTAGATGTGGGAGTCACCAGTCACCCCACAAAATATGACCAGAATACTTCACTCACAATATGATATCATTGTGATTTTTTTTAAATATATTTTCCAATATCCTGAGTGTTGCAGCAACAAATACTGCTATTTATAACTTTTTTTCAACTGCAAGTTATGTCCTCAAAGTTAAACTATATCTGTTTTATCCAATAAGCTCAAGTTATCTCACGTGGGGTATGTTTTTTTTGCTGCAGAGTGAAATTGTCAAGCATACCAGCACTGAGTCGAATCTCCTTGAGTTGTGCTAATTGACAAAGACTCATCCAGACTGATGGCAACATGTTGCCAATCTGTCTGCATTTGTAAATTACACAGGAGTTACTTCAAACTGCAAGTGTTTGCAGAAAGGTTTCCTCCTATCAAGAGAGATGAGTACTTTTACATTGTAATGTATATTGTGACTCCAGGACCTAACTTGTGTGTATTTGTATTTATTTAGGGTGTTTTATCTTTTTCATTCTAGCAAGATTTGCCATTCTGATATTGGGTTTGGAAACAACAACAAACAATAATTGCAAGAGTTCATTATGCTTTACTACCACAGACAAATTTTGTAGACTGTTTCTTGAGATTGCACAAGGAAGATTACCTTATTTCTAAATATACAATCTGTTTTAAGGGGGGAAACACTTCAGTCTAGATGGGTGTTAGTCCCATTTTAGTTTGCAGGCCACATACAGTATCATTTGATCTCATTTAGCCCAAGCCACTAAAAACCACTGCATAATTACATTTCCAAAAATGTTCCTTTCCTGTGTAAAGAAGTACACAGATATTCTGAAAACATTTGCATTTAGTGAATCATCCAGACTTTTAACAAACAGACTGAGATGTCTGGTAAAAATAGGAACAATTTCAACAATGGTCTCAGTTTTTCCACATTCAGTCAGCGTGTCATCGCAGAGAAATGCGTCCGCAGGGCCCCTCAGCTTATAAATATTACTTCAGTGTGGGATAGCAAGGCCATGGGTATCATGGACATCAGCAAAAATGCTGTTAAATTGACAATGACTCAGACATTTGGCATCGACTAAATTAACAGCTCTGATCACCACCTTTATGATGTGCTTGATTTTTTGCAACATGATGGGTTCCTGGTGAAAAATATGTCAAAAAGTCCACTAAAATAAGCCCTCATTCCCTGCAAGAATGCACTCTTTAGAGAAGGCAGTTCTGTTTTGTGTTTGTTTAACGGATGCTCACTTCATTAAGTACACCTGTTCAACTGCTTGTTGACCTGGCAACAGCGTGTGGTCCAGGAGGACCTGCCAAGGTTCAAATGGAGCGTCAGAAAAGGAAAGCAAGGGGATTTATTTTAGGGACTTTGAACAGAGCATGGTTGTTGATGCCAGATGAATTAAGAGCTCCGAAGGCAAAAAATGAGAGAAATTTATAAATTGTTAAGACACAAAACACGTCAGTTGCTTTAAACTACATCAAGTAGAAAATATAAAGCTGATGGAAAGGAAAAAAAAAGAAAAGAAACAGCACTCTATTAAACATATCCATATATATTTTATTCTCAATACGGCAAAATACAAAGAATATTCAGGACAGACTTTTATTAGTCACAATTAATACTCACTTCACAAGAATGCTTTTAAATTACATTACCTAAGTTTGAAGATCAAACTTCAATGAGTACCTTTAATCATATTGCATCCATCATATATAGTATCTCTATCATCAGTTCTCTTAAAACTAATCCAATTTAGATTATTGTACATAGTGTATGCTGCTGGTCTCGGCTCTGAGACAACTTCTAGAAAAAAAGGTGTTATACAACTTACTGTATAAACTGCTACAACTGGTTTTGATGTGTAGAGAAATACCTCTGTTTCAAAAGACATGTTGGACCAATTGTTCAAAAGGGACACATAGTAAATATACCTCTCTCTGAGGAAGAAACAGACATGGTTTTACAGAACAGACTGTACACATGCCATCCATCCATCCCATGAGATCAACAATATACACTTCATGAAAAAGTACACAGCTCCATATCAAATACAGAGAAGACAAAATATTCGCACTTGGATCGAGAGACGTTAATGATTATGCGGCAACCGTGATACTGAGACAGTGAAGCAGAAGACAAAGAATACCAGCACAGTTAGAAAAAGGACTGAGAAAGCATTTGATATACAGAGTTAACAGACTAGGAGTGTAATCTGTAACCACTTGGAAGAAGGAAAAAAAAAAATCCCAAAGGGAAAAAAAAAAAAAAAAATGTGCATAAAGTATCTCACAAGTATATTTACAGCATTTTTAAATTTAATAAAAATGTCAACCTGTAGTAGAAATTCACCCTTAAAGAAATGTTATATTTACAATTTATACATTTGTATTTAAATAGAAACATGCAAGTGTTAACATTTTCCTACTGAATGAAAAAAACAAACAAAACAAAAAAAACTCATCTTACCCTGGATTCTTTCAAGTTAGAATTAATATTAATTACTAATTACAATGAAATCTCATCCTGAACAACCCCGTTACATTTACACCTTCCTATTTCATAAAACGGTGCTCATTAAAAAGGCAAAATAGGAAAGGAACATTAAGCAAAAGGGGCAGAAAAATAAATAAGTATGAGTAGCAAATCGTTAAAAATTTTCTCTAATGCTAAATTATTTTTTTTTTCGTTTTAGGATTTATTTATTTTTTAATTCATTTCTTTTTTACATTTGAGTACAAGATAGTGTAGGGAACACAAGGCGCTGACCTCTACTTACAAAGTGTACCAGTGTATGAAGACATTGACTGGGCTGGCAAAACCCACAGAGGAATTCCTATGAGAAAAGTGGCCTCCAGCTTTAAGTAGAAAATGGCTAAAGCCATCTGTGTTTGGTTATAAAATCAGATCTATACACACACATCCATGCACCCACACATGAACGCACACACACACAGCCAAGCTCGCATACTAAACCAGTACACAAAATTGCAATAGCTAAAGGCATTGGATTTGAGTTCAACAGGTTTCTCACTGAGGTGGGAAAAAGAAAGTGGGGGACAGAGGAATCCCAAACATAAAAATATAATTATTTTTTCCACAGAAACAGTTTTTTCTTTTTTTGTAAAAATCCTGCATAGATTAAAATAATACCTCCTATGACTTGCTTTTTTTTTTTTTTTCAAGTGTAAGATAAAATAACAGTATCCCTTCCTACAACAAAGGCCAGGGAGCCAGTAAAAGAAAGAAAATGACAAGAAAAAAAGGAAGGGTCAAACCTGGGCCAAACAGCATTTTGTTTAGTCTTGACATGCAGGGGGGAAAATAAATTAAAAAAGGCATTATAGATCTTTCTGGCACGTTCTTGTCCAGCCAAAACAAAATGAATGCCATCTGGTCCAGGCTTTAGTATTTCCAGCATATTTTGATAGAAAGTGGGCTTGAAACAACCAAAATGGACAGTTCATGTAAGTGAATTACTGTAAAATCCAAATGCCAACTTGAAAATCAACGCAATGTTAACATACTGCCCCAGCTACTATCTTGTAATACAAGTGCGATTACAGTTTGACAACTTTAAATAGGAACATATACAAATACTTGTTCTTATAACCTCTGTTGTAACCCTGCTTTATGCGTCTGACATGTTATACTTTTGCTTGGCTAGAAGGAAGTAAAAGAAACTGGTTGGTATATAAATAAAATCTATATTGGTTTTTATACTTTTTCTTGAAATATATAATCATAGATTTAAAACTCTGCTGTATAAATACAACACTGATCATCTGCATCGCTGATGAGTTCCATTCCCCAGACAACATATTTCCCTTCAAATAAATTAGCTTCTGTTCAGCCAAATTAGCGGCAACTCAGGCCCAGTTTTTATAAAATGTGCTGTGACTGCATTGGATGTGGACATGATCTTCAATACTTAAACACTCCCTGCTGTTCCCTAGAAAAATAGAATAACACTGATTTGGAAACGGCTCGTCCTCTAGGAAATTTTTGAATGAACAATGCCGCTGCGAGTGGGAAAGAATTGTGAAGCTTCAAAGAGGCGGAAAATCTCAACGTTTGCCATCATCAATCTTGCTGAGGTCTCCCGTTAGCGACCCCTGGAGGCCATGTGAAGCATTTAATTTATTAGAAAGTGGCATTCACATTTCATGATTCTGAAAAATGAAATGGCACTTTTTGAACCAAGTACACCAACCAACAGATGTCCTAAGGGATCATTAATAAATATGTGTGTGCCCCACAAAATCTGCTATGCACAGTAGCCCTTCCTTCAGTCCTTAAATCTTCAGTGGGATTCTTCAAGGTTTAATTTGTGGTGACCAACACCATCTTTGCAAATACATAAAAAAAAAACAAAAATAAAACACAAACCCAGTAAATGCTGCAAGAATAACTGCTGAAACAACTGTTAAGTGTTAAAAAAAAAACAAAAAAGTAAAAACTGTGAAAAGAAAAGAAAAATAATTGAATCAGATATGACCGGTGACTATTTTCCTGTAGCTGACATACAAGGCACAGAAATGATAAAGAGAAACCTTCATTTTTAAAGCACCTTTGGTGTTCATGGGAGGTACTTTGGTGAAACAAAGACAAATAAAAAGTTCAAAGCCAAAGTAGCCTAAAAACCAAAGCAGAGTTTTAGTGTATTCATAATAAATAATTCACCCAGTGCTTCCATGCTGAAGAGATTAAAAACATGGCCTTCGAAGATTTCTTAAGAATGCCGATATATGTGTGAAGCCAGGCGATAAGCTCTTCTGACTCCTGCTGCAGTTTGGATGCTTATCCCTGTGTGGTGCCGTCGAAGGTGAGAGATGCTCTAAATTGCTCAGTGTTGGTATTTTTGTCTTGTTTTTTTTTTGTTTTGTTTTTTTTTTTTGGCAAGCTGGTGTAGGAAATGGACACAGTGTTGGAGATATGTCTGAGAAGTTCATCACACGTGTGTGTAAATGGAGGACCAGAGGAGGGTTGTGTTTGTGTGTCTGTCTTCTTTGAGGGCATGCGTGCGTGCGTTTGTGTGTCTGTCTCTGAGCAGATGTTGCCGAACACAAGAGGCTGAGGTGTGGGTGTGTGGAAAAGCAGCTTGCAGGGAGTGAGTCCTCGCTAGGGACTAACTTTTGCGTCCAAGCGCAGCCAGTGGAGGCCCTGCCGAGTGTAACGCACCAGTTCTGTCATGCTGCTGGTGTTGAAAATCAGAGGTCCCATAACTTTGTCCAACTCTGTGAAGAAGTCTGGAAAAGAGGGAGAAAGAAAGAAAGACTGGTTAATAAAATGACAGAAGACTGATAAATTAGGTCCTATTACCAACCAGACCACACAGAGTTAAGTGCATTCAAGGGTTTTAATGTACACCGATTGTAGAGACAAAAAACATTTTCACAATTTGTCACATTTGTCAACATGTGTGACGGGAAAAACCAGCCAAAGGACACAGACTGAGAATCTCAGCTGCACACAAAAACAGCCAAGCAATGAGGCAATCAAGAACCGCCCGACGTTTCAATGTTTCCAATGTTTGTTATCTTCACTCTCCACAAATATCTCAATACTAAGTCCAAAAAAAAAAGGAAAAAAAAATCTGATTTATTGAAGATTTAATCTGAGGCATAAACTGCAAGAAAAAAGACAAAAAACTATTTGGCCTCAAATCCTCGTCCAGCAAACCTCTGAACTATGAGGGGAAAACCCCAAACTCAGCGCAAACACACACACACACACACACACACACACACACACACACACACACACGCACGCCTGGGGGTGAAAACTGGCCAGACAACCAGGGAAAATTGTGCACTTAGTGATGCTGCTGACTTTTCCATCTTTAGATTGTGGCGATAACGTTGTGTGGGCTGTGGACGACCGAGGGTTTCTTGTAAACGCAGTAGTTTTTAATCAGAAGTTCAGTCAATCACAAACATGCTTTGAGCTATGAAATTTGCATTATTACTATATTGCAATGATTCAAATTCAAAAAACAGTTTGACATCTGTAAGTAAAAAAAATGAAAACACATTTTATTTATAGGTAGATAAATAAAATCCGTTTTTGAACATTAATCTAGAACACAGATGTTAGATTGTGGGCCAGATACAGCCCACTTTGATCTTAAGTGGGTCAGAACAGGGAAACTCCCCTTTCCATCATTGTAAAGAACTTTAACTACACATTTACTCTGTTATCTTAATATTAAGCTAGTTTTAAAGTTGCTTCGATAGCACCAATTCACAACAGTCACCCATATTATATTAAAATATGTACTATAAAAAGATATAAGAAAAAGAAGTGCAATCTGAAGAAATGTTGCTCTAGTAAATGACACGTCTGTTGGCACGACATAAGTCTTCTGGTAGCTCATTGCCAAGACTCCTGTATATTTATAAAATATATAAAAGCTCTAAAATAGAGATGAGAGGAAAGAAACGTTGAAAAAGAGGCATGCTAAGATCGTCTGATAGCAAATCAGTCCTATTTGAAGCTGTTTTTAAACTTGGAAAGAGCCCAAAAAAAAAAACAAAAAAAAAAAAAAACAACACAAAAAACAAAAACTAACAGTACATTAACCATTTAAAAAAAACAAAACTATCTGCTTTTTTACTTTAAATAAATAAATAACAGGAAAACAGACCGAACAAACTCATTGCCTTTACGGTAAACAGATCTCAAGGCCTACTCTGTGGCAGGAAAAACACTTCATTACCAAAACATTTCTGCAACCAAGGCAAATAAAACCTTCAAATGAGTCATAAAATGCAGCTGGGGAAAAAAATTCAACAAAAAATGGTCTGCATGCTCGATCAGCCAACCTGCTGCCCATTTGTATAGATCCATACTCAAATCTCTTTACACAGTGGGTTCAAATACTGCTGGCAAACATCTATGAAAAACCTTACCGCTGCTGCTGAGCTATTAAAGATGTAGAAAATAGCAGCTCAGGATATATAGCTCTAAATCCCATCTGTGTTTGCTTTTAAACATAAATTTAAAAGTCTAGAACAAAGACCATATGTCTCTTCCTTTTAACTAACAAGTAAATCCTTGTGTCGTATACCTTTTTGCTCTTTAGATAGTTGCTCAGCCTGGTCCCAGACCTCGGTGGCGTACAGGAAGTTGGAGGTGACCTGGACATAACTGGCAGCCATCTGGTGGATCCGCTGAGGTATGGTCACAGATGAGCTAGTGCTGCTGGTACTGCTGACTGCTGAGTAGCCACCCGCTGTGCCCGGTGAGAGTTTGGGAGATACTGGAGAGGGCATACCTGCCGTCTTACTGCATTAGGAAACAGAAATAAGCAGACATGGCAATGAGTTTCCTGGCACTGTGAGGGAGAATCTGGGAGTCACTTGACAGAACAGCAAATAAGAACCTCTCCTTTACTTTATACATCAAAGGATGTAACCGAGGATGTGACTTACTTTCCCATTCCAGGAGAGGGAGCTTGGGTGTTGCTCAAAGAGTTCTGGCAAATGAAATAAGAATAACATTATGTACACACAGAGGAAGCATGTTACATATTCACAGAGAAAAACGTCTTTCATGGAATTTTACTGCACGTCTTTAGTTTTGAAGGTCTGCCAAGGAAATAAAGTTAATAATAAAAAGTACCTTTAGGTGTTCGGTGAGTGTTTTAGAGTATTTTAGAGCGCTGTCTTTCCTCAACTTGAACAACCGCAGGTAGAGAAGAGACTGGCATCGCAGGCTGGAAGCAAAAAAGGATAAATATTGATCTAAACTAAAGAAAGAAGCAACAAATATTTGAAATGTGTGGAAAGTTTAAGTTACACGGCCAGGTAATGAGTACTTGGAGTTGACAGCTGAAGACAAGAGTCCACCACCTGATGGACTCTTGCTACAGTGTACTCACCACAGCACAGCTAGCCTCTTGTCTGCTGGAGTAGCATCTGGGGCCATGTAGCTTTTTAACTTCATAGTGTATCTGGATGCAGAGATAATCAAGAGCTCAAGTTTTTAGGAGAAAAGGGTTGAAGCAAATTAAGCACCTCCTTAAATATTGTACTTTTTAAAGGAGCACTCCATCCACTAAGTATCAAAACCCATGCAGCAGAGGCAGAGACGATCTCTTTTTAGTCCAAAGTATCAACTTGTTTGTCAAAGCCTGGTGCTCACATTACCCACAATGCAAATCAACCATTAGCGTGGTGTGTTATGCAACTTGTGCCTCATGCAGCCCTGAGGTGCTTGGCCTTTGGCACAGAGATACAGGTTTTGTTTTTGTTTTTCTTGAACAACTACGTCCTCATATGTAGTGGTTCTCACCAGTGGAGTTCTCCTTTAAAGTGTAATTCTGCTGACAGTGATAAACACAGCTATGGCTGCCCTTACTTGATAAGCTCCACCGTTTCAGCATACATGGGGAAAGGAGACTTTGCCTCTTGAGCGCTCTTCTCCAGCGCGTTACCACATTCAATGAAAGACACCACAGCATCCAGATAGAAAACCGCCTTGTCAAAACGGTCAAACTGTAAAGGAAATTAAATAAATAAATAAATAAATAAAGAGGACACATAGTGATTAAATACTACCCACTCTTTTGAGACTGGGAGGACAAACTACCTTCACATGACAATAATTTGACATGGTTTTGGCCAGTAACATTAGATAAGTGACATGGTTTGAATATGACCTGGTTGGGATTGCATAAACTAATCATATCACTGAAGTAATATTATGCTGATGTAGCTTATGATCCTGATTTTGTGTTTAGAGAGAAAAGAAGAAAACAGCAACTAAATAATTACATTTTGAGTAAGAATAAGATAATCCAACAGAGATGGCTATTTTATAATGCAAGTGTACATAACAGATACCAAACGTGAAGCTAAACAGATCCACCTGCTCATCTACAGTGACCCGGTAATAAAAGCATTTTTATTATTATTTTTAAGGAAATCACGCAGAGCTCAAACTAAAAGCAGCTTTGAAAACTAAGTAAAATTTCATAGTCACCACAAAAAAGTCACTGTGAAATCACTTTCTGCATAAAAGGAAACCTCTTATTATATGTAACATAAAGCACCATAGAAAATGTCATTTAATGTTTTAAAGTCCTCTCAATTACACCAGTCATTGGGGTTTTGCTCTTACCAGTGCATCTGCATTGTGTTTAAGTTTCTTGGCCTCCTGTAAGTAGTGATCTGCTGAATGGACCCTGAAAGAGAATAATGAGAAGGTTTAACAAATCAAATCATTTAAGTGTTC
The DNA here is from genome assembly GCF_051167445.1 of Perissodus microlepis. Classification (NCBI taxonomy): domain Eukaryota; kingdom Metazoa; phylum Chordata; class Actinopteri; order Cichliformes; family Cichlidae; genus Perissodus; species Perissodus microlepis. The sequence continues at coordinate 21,392,183 of NC_140470.1, read as the reverse complement.
TTGACACTGTGGCGTGCTTTTTATATCCACTAAACATAGAAACTTTGAAAGAATGTCATAAAAAAAGTCTCTTAACTCCTGAAACAGCTCTTATCTCATTAAATCAAAATGTGAAGTGAAAAGGTATGAAAATAAGAAGCAAGACTATGTTGTTGCATTACCACGGCATTAAAAAGGCAGCGATTCCCAGCAGAGAGCCTTTTAAAATGGAAATTAACATAACTTTTCTGGCATGCAGGCACATCTATTCATGACCTCCCCAACCTCCTGCAGCTTTATGCATCAAAGGCAACTCTAGATCCCCACAGCAGTTCTTTCTCTGTGCCCCGCTGAGGGGTTATCCACAGTGGAAAGAGCTCCTCTTACCTGTCCTCAAACACCAGCTTGGATCTCTGAGACTTGGTGCCGTCTGTGGAGAGCGGGGGCACAGCCAGCTGGTTATCGCAACCCTTTGAGGATTTCTCCTGCAGAGAAGTATGGGGAAAATAACATTTTAGGGAAAAAGAAGCTGGATTTTTGTTGTTTTTTTTTTTTTTTTTAAACAGACTTGCAGAACAGGACAGAGTCACAACAAGTTAGAGGTTGGTCTTATACAAATGTAAAACAATCCCACCAAAAATCAGTGATTATGTTATAGTTGCAGATACACACTGCAAGCCATGACCTTGGCTACTCCCTTTCTACCCTTAACAACAACTTCCTCCCCACTCCATGCATGCTCTGGTATTTAAATTGCTCAGGGAAAAACACTGCACAACTGGCAAGATGAAAGTCTGCCCTATCTGCAACATTTGATAGGTATCAGAGATAACAAAGGCTTCTCATGCCTACCTTGCCGTCACGTGTGCTGCGCCCTTTTTCCTCTCCTTTTCTATGTTTGGAGGTGGAGCTGCCCTTGGTGCTGTGGCTCCCTTCTTTTCCACTTCCTGTCCCGCTGGACAATGACGTGGAGGACTGGCTGACTGTCCGCTTTCGACTGGGATGCTCTGCCTTAATTGTCCGCATGGAAGGAGAGGGGACTGGCTCCTCTTTCTTTTCCGAAGACCTTTTAGAACTGAGTGGGATTCAAATCAGTATTTCATTATGCATGAAAACTAGGCTGTCTACTCAACATAAAACATTAAAACTAAAAAGTTAAATATTAACATTTCATGTAATTATAAACAAAGAATGCAGATATGGAGCATAATGGTTAACAGGTACAGCTTGAAGGGGCTCAGATATAATAATAAACTCACTACATTAAGCTGTTATGATGCTCATTAGAATTTACAGGGTTTATTTTGTCTTTTGTGTGATTATCGGAAAAGGCAAAATTAACTACTACTGTCACATTAGGCTCCTGGCTTACAGAGGGTTTACTGGTAATGATATTCAGGACAAAAGCTAAGATTACTCACTCTTTACTGCTGCTTTTATGATGGGATGTAGATTTATCCTCTAGCTTGATCCGCTTGGTCTCTGGCTTTGTGCCTTCCTCATTAGTCTAAAGAAAGATGAGAGAGAAAAATAAAAAGCAGGGTGCATTAAAGAAAAAGTCCGATTTAATAATAGGTTACACGCCTCCAATTATTATCGGAAGACGCCAACTCATTGCAGGTATAGCTCAACTATGCCAGCTCACTGTTATCCTAAATGACTGTTACATTCCAAACTATCCAGTCACAAAGATTTTAATTCTCCATCTTTGGTAGTTGTGTGGCTATGATTAAAGTAAAATGCACAGTCATCTAACAGCGCTAAATCCAGGTCTGGATCTCAACCAGAATGTAGTCAATTGTTCTTTGGCTCAAATGCACTTTCTTGCTTTAATGGAAATCTGGCTGTGTGCTATTCCAAGAGATGCTATACTGGGGGGAAAAAGACCTTAATAAGTGAAAGGGATACTCAATAACAAGCTTTTCTATTTTACTCTGCTTTCAAGTAGAAATACAATGTATTTCTTACAAAAAGCACTGAAATTTGCTCTACCTTGTGTTTCCTCTTGGCCTTGCTCGAGCTTTTCTCAGAGCTCTGTTTGCTGAAGTCTTTGCTGTCCCTGTCGAGAGAGTCTTCCCTCTCCACTTTTATCTCTGCAGGTTCCTTGTAGGGCCGCCCTGGGATTCTGGACAGCAAGCTGAGATCTATGGGAAACAGGAAGGAAAAGGGTAGGGTATGGCTTAATTTGGTTCAAAGTAAAGAAACCCCTTTGGTTCAGTGCCCACTACACCTTGACATATTCTCTGGACTTTTTACAAGACTTGCGAGCAGTTTCGACTAACCTATCTTGACTAATAAAACTTGCTGCTGAGGCTGTCTCGCAGGGTAGCGGTCCTCGGGGTCACTGAGAGGAGACAGCAGCCCTCTCTCTTCCCCAGGCGAAAAAACGCACACGGGTGTCCTGATACTCTCTGTGTACTTGGGTGTCTGGGATGAGGACGGGATGCTGTCGTTTCCTTCAGAGTCTGATGATGAAAAGTCTGTGTCAACAAATTCACGAGATTTCTGAGAAGTCTTGGTTGCTGCCTTGGGCTTGCGCTGAGCTGCAGTGCTGGAGGGAGTAGTAGTGGGCCTCGGCGAGGATTTGGGTTCTTTTTTATTGCTTGGTTTGCGTGAACCCTTCGTAGCAGCTTTGGGCTGATGAGGAGGTATCTCTGGAGCCGGCTCACTCTCCACTCTCAGACCTCCCTTTGGTTCCTCTACCACAGGAGGCTTCTCTGATTTTTTAGGCTGCTTTTTACCCACTCGAATACGTGGATTTGTGCCACCCTCGCTCTGTGCGGGTGACTTTTGCCGGCCACGGCCACCTTCTGCACCTTTCTGGGCTGCCCGCAGGTCCCTGCTAGGGGTGGGTGCTGCTGAATCTTTTGACCCCCCTCCTTGGCTACTATAGCTGCGCCCTGAGCTGTTATCTCGGCCATCTTTCTTGAATTTGGGTGGGACGTTATTGTTGTCCAATGGGGATGAAGGTGAGGACTGCTTGGCTTTCTTGAACCAGTTGTCCAACTGCCACTTGTTTGCCATGGGTTTTTCAGGCTGAAGGGGCACAGAGGGGAGCACAGAATTAGGAAACAGTCTCACTGATTGAACTCCTAACAAAATATAAGAGTCTAGAAGAAAGTACCATATAAATATTTAATCCAAAAATAGAAGTGGACAGTGTGAAAACTGGTTCATACAATCCTTAATCAACCAAGCGGTATTACAGCTCTGTATAAAGTTACTGAAAAATTATTACTTCAGGAGAGGCAGGCCGTGGTTGCTCGTTGGCTTCGCTGTCTGTCGTGCTGCTTTCGCTCTCGCTGTCAGAGCCCGAGCTGCTCTCTGAGCCGCTATGGCTGCTGGAGTCGTCCCTTGATTGCTCAGCTGCTTCGCTGTTATTGCTGTTCAATAGGAGAGCATTAAACATTGTCATTGTGGTGTATGAGCAAACATCTATACCTCCACATAAAGATTTTAAGTGATCAATAATGGTATTTTACGGTCGAGTCACTAAAAACCTGTGTATGTTGAGATTATTCGTTACCGCAGCAAAAATCTGAATACTTATGTATGCATTTTTCAGGGTTTAGAATCAGTCAGCATAAGGATATTAATGCAACCTGTGTAGTAGCTGCTCGAGTCCTTGGGTAGTTCATGGGTTTCAATGCTTTAACTGTCAAGCCACAAGGTGTGCATAAAAACCCCAAGATTTGCATTCTCTGTCTTTCTCCACACACTCAAGAAAGCAGCTTTGTTATATATTCAGTTTTAAAAAATGTATATATATATATACTTTGCATCCAGCAGTACAGCAAAAATATGGTTTTATATTTCAGGCATCACTATGTCATCAAGGTGCAGTTAACACATAAAGACAAGACACAAAAGGGCTGAAAAAGAAGAAGAAAGCTACTCGAGCTGTGAAGTTTTTCTTTCAAGATCGGGAAAATGATTCAAAGTTAAAACAGTAAGTCTCAACATAGGACTTAGATAAAACTTAAGGACTTAAAAAATGTTTTCTACAGTTTACCTTGCTGATGTGTTCCTTGAGGCATTCTTGGCAGAGTCCTGTTCTCCATCACTGTCCTCACTGCTGCTTAGCCTTAGGTCTTCCTCCAACCTACTGAGATACGGGAATCATTTGTTATTCTTTATATGTCGCCACAGTCGTTTGGAGTTACTGTGATTACTTTTAGCTTCTTAACTCAAATATTTACTGTTCAACTATTCCACTCACTACTGACAAGAAAAAAGAAAAAAAAGGTTCAAAGATGAAGCACTTACGTGGGCTGGTCATCGCAAGTTTTGGCTTGGTGGCTACTCGAGCTCTTTGATGAACTGCCTCGCTCTAAAACACACATAAAAAGATTTATATGTATTGATTGAAAGCCTAGAACATATGCATTTAACTTTACTTCACTATTTTATGTGTGTGTGATACTCACTGTGCCCACTTGGAAAAGGGTGAGTATCCTGAAATTTAAAAAAAATTAAAAATTAAAAGGAGGTGTTAACTTATTTTCATGAATCTCTGCATTATTATATGACTTTGCATTCATGAGAAAGATGCCATGATACATTCAATACAAGCAGTAAGTAACAAGTTGACTTATCACATTAAGTAACCTTCCAAAAAAACCCTCCTTTGCTTGTCTTATGCAAGGTTTGATTCATACAAATGGAAATAGTTCATCACAACGCAATCACATTAATCAAACAGACACTGCTGCTGACCTTGGTGGGGAATGGAAACTTGGAGGGCTCTGTTTTACAGGGAGTGTGGATGGCTGTCAAAGGAGGGGGCCATGACTGAGTCATTTCCTGAATTTAAAAAAAGAGAGAGAAAAGAGAAAACAGAAGGAAAAAACCCCCATTAAAATTAGCTTTAAGGTGTGAGTAAACTTGATGGTTCATTCAATTATTTGAAGCAGATGGCTTTTCTATGAAAATGAGAGTTGTGTCTGTACCTTCAGAATTTCGTCGACACAGTTGGCATCACCGGATCCCTAAAGACAGAAACAGCATGCTTATGAGACGTATAAACAATATGATCTCAGTACAGCATGTGTGAGGTGGCTTCCATTTTGAGCCCTATTAGTCATCCTATAGGCATTTTGTGAGAACTAGGAGTTCATTCAGACCATGTGTAACAAGCTGAGAGGTCCTTTAACGTAATCATTACATCATTAAATCAAACACATGCCACTGCTCTGACATAGTAAGCTATAAATTCTACACAAGCCGTTGGTAGGTCGTTTCTAACGTACAATCAGGGTTACACCAGAGGGACACCTCTTGTTTTGAGTCAAGGCAGAAATATATATATTTCTGTGGGTCTAAGAGAAAATGAAGGAATGATCACAGCATGCAACATTCAAAAAGGCATCTGCCTTAAGAGAGACTTCAAAAAGCTGCTCTTGAGGTGATATACAAACAAAGAGCACATTCTTTAAATAGTCAACATACCAGGTTCACAACAGCATGAGATTGAGACTCAGGTCTTACCTCTACAGGTTGGGAAGGGATCTTAAGTTTGGCAAGCTTGGACTTCATCTCTCCCACAGTGCTGCTATGCGACTGTCCAGTGTAGCTTTCCGCTTGCGAACTCTTAGGTTCTGCTGTTTCCTGGCCATCCATAGGCCGCACGTAGGCTGTTGGTTTTTGCAGCATTGTGCTGGGCTTGGACATGAGAGATGGGGGAAAGGCCTGACTTGAGTGCTGTCCACTGGGGAAGGACGTGTGAACCCGTGAAGGTGAGTCCCAGTTGGCCTCTCTGTCTCGCGGTGACTTTGAGCGGTAGCGGTCCTTGTTGTGATGCTGCTCAGCAGACAAAGAGCTCCGCGAGTGACTACTGGAGGAACTTAGAGAGCCCTTTGCCGGACTTGACATGTGTGACTTCGAGTGATCGGACCCTCCGCTGTGTTTACTTGACTTTTTTTCCCGCACTTCCCCTCTCTGGCTACTGTTGCTGCTGCCGCTACCGCCTCCGTTGCTCCTCTGGCTGCTGTGCCCGCCCTGGAGTCCTGAGCGTTTCTGGGACTGGGATGAAGATCCGCCCGCTGCGGGGCCAACAGGGGTCCACTTACTGCTCTGGCTGCTGCCGCCACACCGCTGGTCCCCACCAAACAAAGGTGGGCCCGACTTCTCCTCAGATGAAGACGAGCTGTTGGATGGTTTACTATTAAGTTTTGGAATGGTGTCACCAATTGGCTCTTTCATTTCGTCGTAGTTGCCCAGCATGCTCTGAATACGGCTGGACAGTTTATCTTCCTTGCTCACCTGCAAAGTGAAGCAGAGACAAACAAACAAAAAAGAATAATTATTGTGGAGAACATGAGTGAAAAGAGGGAAAGCAGAGAAAAGAGAAGTTCAACATTTGAGGTAAAGGCGCTCAACCAAAAACAGAGGAGCAGTGAGAGGCCTTCACTTTTTCAGACTGAGCCCAGATCAGTCCAAACCCATCTGCGAACACAGTTACGCTCTGCCCAGACACCCACCACAGAAGATAATCAATCACTCTGAGGCCACGAGTTCCAGCCGACCTGTTTGCAATCAGCCCGTGACAAAAGTCTGTGTAGAGTATCCAGTTTCACACGCAGCCTCACGCTTCAGTTTTGTTTGACAGAGTCACACCGAGGGTGAAGAAATACTAGCCGTTATCTGCAGCAGGAAATGTAACTTAGCTTGGTCATAACGTGCACTCCACTACCTCCTGTCTGCGCTGCCTGGCTCACATATGCGCAGCTAGGTATCACCTATTTTTCTTAATGGCTGTTGGTTTCAATTTTGTTTTAGGCTGTTTTGTTTTGAGCAACTGCACTGTTGCTTTCACATAACACACCGTTGTTGCGTTATGTTTAACTGAGGAAATTTCTGAGAGGAAAACCTTCAGATTGTAACTCTGTCAAAGCTTTTTTTTTTTTTGATAAACAATGGTGTATAGTGGTTGTTCAACTGCTGAAACTTTCAGAGGAAACCTCCAAGATGACCACAGGAACACTTTTCACCTTTTGGTTCCTGTGTGACAAAAACACTTAGTCCTGCAGCAGTACGGTCTTTAAAGCTGAAATAAATAACTTAAATCATTCACACTTCAACAATAACAAGCTACAAAGAACAAGCCGCTGATTGCCATCTCTTCAACATTTCTTCTGCCATTTTGTGATATCCGATAATAACAGCCACACGTTTTTGTTTTTAATCTGACACACATTTAATTTGCCTATTTTTCGACGCAGACACAAACGTTCTTAATAGATTTTTAATTTGCTGAGTCACTTTGGCTTTTTTGGGTCCAATTATATCCTGGTACCGTTAGGGTGAAAGCACCTACCCCGTCATATAATTTGAGGGATCCCTGATTTTTATTTTTATTATTTAAGGAGCCTTTCTAAGTGAAAAGAACGTGAAAAACAATATGCGGCTTCATAGATAAGCTTTTATTCTGTGCCGCTGAGAGAGTGCGTGAACTCTATGCCATAAAAATGTTACTGCTGTGCTGGTCTACATCTGGGAGGGCACAGCTGCAGCTGCATGCACACATGGCCTTTAATACAGAACACTAAACTTCCACTTAGTGGAGCATGACAGAGGAGAGAAAAGTCAAACTAAAGCTTATATAAGACTCGCACAAGTAGAGAAAACTCTATTGGACAGACTTAAGCAGTTTGCTTGTTCCAAAATTCTGCTCTGATACTGCAAAGACTGAACACCATCTTGTTCTTAAACATAGTATCAAGTGTGTGAAAACAGCAGATCACAATGTACACGGGTGAAAAGCTTCTTCCTTTGTAAAGGTCAAGGAGTTTTCCATCTTTAATGTCAGCTTTTTTATCTTTGTTGTGGCCCAAAACACTCCTCACTTACCTCTGGTGGCTTTTCAATTCCCAACCTGTCAGAACACATTCCTCACTGCCTCTTTGATGGCCAGCTCGAGCTAAAGAGAGAAGCCACTTACATCTGCTCAAATCTGGTTAGTGGCAAAGATTAGACCAGTACAGAGAACTCAAATCCTCTTTACAATTATATTGGCCGGGCAGGAGCCTGAAGCTGGCTGGCCTACATCTATGTGTGTCTGCAAGCACAAGAGGAAGCTCTGCAAAGAGGAGGCATGTTTTCAGGTCTTTAGTTTGCTTTCAACAACTGTAATGCCAAAAAGCTACGCAATGCCAGGTGTTTTTAAACTGTGCTGTATTTAGTGCAGAGTTGGTGAACTGCTCACAACTATCTGACAAGTATGTAACTCAAACCTCAAATCTTTGTAGAAACATTTGTGCTTTTAAGCCATAATTATGATTAGAACAAACACTGCACACAAACCTACCAATTTCCTCTTGAAATCGATGTTGCTGGTGTTCCATCTACTTTCAGTGAAGCTGGATCTTCACTTTCTGAGCATATCTTGCTTTTTTATCACACGTGAAGTAAACAAGATTAATTCAATTCATTTTCTTCAGTATAAATACACTTGGTGGGAACTACCATAAGAAAGGAGCCTGAAGCTAAACACTCATCTTCACATAACCAAAGACATGTTTAAAAAAAAAAAAAAAAAAAGTCATGACTAATTTGCATTGCCAGAAAAGCTTCTGATATTATGTACTATTCTCACCACAAAGCTTGACATTCACATGTCAGAATTCATTCCCCTTAAATGCTTGCCACAGGGGGGGGATTTGTTTTGGGGGGACAACAACACTTCTGAGAAAAACTATAGACTTCAGGCCTCAATGTGTTTCTCCTCCAACCTGTAATTCAGCTCAGTTTCACTGATACATACTGAGAAGGATAGCCTTAAACTTGCTTTTGGGCTATAGTTCACCTTAGTAACAGTGTTACCTGCCTGACGATCCAGAGGATTAACATTTCAGTTGATGTAAATCTACATTTCTAAATAGTTTAGCTCTTGGAACGTGCTTGTTTAAGCTAGCAAGACTCCGAAACAGCAGTGTTGTGCTGAATACTAGATCGCTGTAATAGTGTGCAGGAATTTCCCACATTGTAATTGCTTAATTTGCAGGAACTGATTATTATTATGCACAATCTGACACCTTGCATTTCCAGTCACTGTTACAGACTCCCTTAATATTACTAACCACTTACGTGCCAGATAAAGTGAACGTGAGTTGAACAAACTTACCACTTTGTAGGGTTCGGGGAAGAGAGGGGAATTTGCTGGGAAGGCCTCTCCTCCTCCCTGCTGGATTTCTTGATTTCGCCTTTCTCGTTCTTTCATTCGGAGCACATTCCGGTCCTCACGGTTCATGTTGCTATCAACACAGAAGAATAACAAAGTAACATAATGAGAAGAAACAATAAACAAATAGCGTATGTCTTTGCTGAACACGGATGCCTGCAGGGGCAGTATATTATGAAAATGAGATCTCGGAGACAAGTGCGGAAGAATTAAGCAAACATATACTCTTGTTAAAAAGTCAGCTTGGAAAAATAGAAATGGTCATTTTTTTCTCTTCTGTTTTACCCTTTACCATTTAAAAAAAACAATAAAGTCACAACAAGTATTGAGAAAGATCACACTACCGCTGTGCTCTGCTTTGACTCATTGTTAGCACAGACATAACTGTCATTAGTGAAATCCCACACGTATCATAAACAGGGGAAGTTGTGACCTGTGGAGAAAGTATGTTCTAATAAGCTTAGCCTAGTCTAGACACTGTGCAGTACCCTACTTCATCTGCAAATAATCTCCTTGTACAGATGGTCAGCACAATTTGCCCCCATCTGAAACTACCAATTCAATGTTTTCACACAGTGAGAAGGCTGCAGTTTACATACTTTTTATCTCAAAACATCAACAGTTGCAGGAAACGTTTGTGAGCACTTTGTTATTTATGATTGAGATCTGGGTAAATCCAAAGGGTACAAATCAATCTGACTGAACCACTAACATGTTTAAAAAAAATGTAAATAAAAACTTTGAGAAGGTTATCAAAAACAATTTAACTTCTGTTCTAACAGCATCTCAAAAAGCAAATGTTGCACTGATGGATCTCAGATGTCGAAGATGGTCAGCTTGATCACCAAGCGTTTGACAATTACGTCAACAGTTTAGCTTATTTTCCTCTTAATGTATTCAATAAAAACACTACCGGTATTACCTGCAAATTCAACTCAACCTGCCCCATTACTGTTTTAAGTACAGATCTCTGTTAAATTAAAATAAACAACAAAAAAAAAAAACCCACCCCAACATATACAAAACAGACACAAAAGGTTAGTGGTTCAGTGCCTACTTGCAGTCACTAATTACAATACGTTAAACCATTCATTGTTGTATGCGATCAAGGGTTTCAGTTAGCACTAGTTTGTTTTCTCTTCATGCTGGAAGCTGAAAATAAACTTGAAAGCATTTCTCTCTGAGCGAAAGCTGCATTTCTTTTGGTTGGGGAGCACAGCATAGTAGATCAAGTAGTACAGTTTAACCTCTTCCTCCACCTGCTATCGGTTCTTCCTAAACAAGGGGGAGGGAAATCACCCAAAACTAATTTGCAGGTTTCCCTCTTAACAGACTTGGTGTTGTGAGCAATGCCTTGACGATAAATATATAATAAGGTTAAAAAAGCACCACTGAATAAGAAAGGTATACCACTGATAAAAAATTAAAAAAAATCATCTCTTCAATAAAATAATCCTTATGGGATAATAAACCCTGGTAAATGAGACAAAAATGTAATTTTCTGGGAAAAATGCACAACTATAGTGAGGCACAGTGGACAGAGCATGATGGTTTTGGCCAAGTTGCTACCTCAGAGCCTAGATGCTTTGCAACTACTGATGCATGGTTTAGAAAGTACACTGTGTCCATGACCTAAAGCTTAGGAAAGGATAATGAATGCAACAAGGTGACAACTCAAAAGCATAAGAAAACAAAGATGAGCATGCTGTCCTGACCTTAACCCAAACAAGATGCCATCCCAAAATTATTAATCAACTAAAACAGCTTTTTGTCATGTCTCATAACATCTATAACAGTCTCAGAACACTTTTTTTTTTTAACAAAATGAGTTTCTACGAATCTTACTAAACTTACCAAACTCAAAAGCTCACTTAATTTGAAAACAACAACAAAAAACTGTCAGGCTTTTCCAGTGTTATGACTAAATGTGTTAAATAAAGTCACGGAAAGTAAATGTGTTTATTGCAGACTGTGTGACTAAAATGAAAGATCGGGCCACATTTAAGAGCAATCAAATCACAAATTTTTTCTCGTAACCTGCAAGAACCTGATTGCTTTTAAAATATTGGTAATTTTGGGTGGACTGTGTGCTGGATGTTTGCTTGCAATGAATGACAAAGTTAAAATAGACTGTAATTATCTGCTATGAAACTAGCTGGAACTCACTAGGTCCCTACAGATAAATAAACACACCCCGTAGTCTGTGTTTTCCTTCTGAACATAATGTGTGTTATTTAATCAGATGAGGAGAAAGTCATAAGGGCAATACCCCTCTGATCGGATGTATGGATTGACACCAGTGAGACAAACATCATTGCGACATGTAATATATCCATGTACACATCATTACGATAACAACTCAGAGCCATTCTAAAACATTACCAAAAATGCTCTGGTAGAGGAGAAATCAGGCACCTCATAGGTGCAGCGAGCCAAAAAAACAAATGTGACTTCCCTCTGCTGTGCACTTTGTTTAACAGAAAGCAACTACAGAGGTTTGAAAATAGAAACAAGCACGCTGTCATCCAGGCGTGTCGCCTCCCGGTTTAAGTCGACAGCTTCAAGCTCTGCCAGTGACAACAATGATTGTAAGGCTGTTGACACAGTGCGATTAAGCAGCAACCATCCGGCCTCCTTGTAGATTCTCAAAACTACACACAGGGTCTTTCTAATCTTTCCCAAGCATGACTAAAAAATGTAAGAAGTGGATGAGAAACTGACTCAACGATGAGGAAATTCTTTATACACAGGGAAGTCAAATGGCGAGAGAGTACACTGGAACCTGAGAGTTACGAGGAACTGATCAATCATGATAAATAAACTGTGTTACAGACTAAACCTTGTCACCATATGCTGGTCAAGCTTTGAATGAACTATTAGAAAAGCTCATCAGTTAGTCTAAACAGTAATTTCCCAACCAATCTTTTTTTTTCTTAACACAACCTTTAACCGTTTTATATCATCAACCCTGACATCTATGAGTAATGACAACTCTGACGCATTACTCATAGGAGGTATAGGGATTAACCCACTATGGCTAGGGTTCATTAAGCCACACTTACAAAGAAGCGACTAAGTCAACTTTATTTCATGAAACATACCATTAACATCACGATCACCTCTTGACTTAAAGCACAGCCAAGAACCAAGGCTGAAAATACAAAACCGAAATCCAAGCAACACACTTTGCACGACAAACTTTCTAAAACTGAAGTAGCTATGATTATCATCTACAGATAACATGGCCTCCTGCTATAAATGCTGTCCATAACTTTATTTACATCCATGCACATTTGATTGCTTAGATAAAGGGTGATTTTAATCTGCTCCAGCAGTATTAGTACTACACGTGTGTGTGTGTGTGTGTGTGTGTATATATATATATATATATATATATATATATATGTAAATTAGTTTGTTGATGTAATGTGGGTGTGGGCCTGCATGTGTGATTAAGCCACAGTGCTAAATGATCAAAGGCTCCAGGCAGGATCCTTTGTAAACACAGCTCATTTCCAACTAACTTACCTGAGCTGTTAGTTGTTATTATTTGAAAAGGGTGTGACGCTTTAGTATTACTCGAGAGAAACTCAACAGCCAAGGAGACTCAACTGTCTTGTTTGCGCCTCCTGGTTGTTGAACTTCTAACATTTATAATAATTGTTAGTAATAATTGTAGTCCACTTTAATTTTAGACTCTTCCCAAAAAATCTCATTGACTTAAAAAAAATAAATAAAAATCACACTTTCAGAGAAATTACCATGGTCCTATTCACGAAAACTTTTAAGTTTGGCTTCAGAATAACTGAGAAAGTACTCACTGTACCCAAACAGAAAAAAAAAAGAATGAAAAACAAGTGTTGGTGACATGATATGACCATGTGGCACGTATGTGGTAAGCCTCTGCACTCAATCTGTTTATAGTTTAGTCTTAGACCTGCCTCTAAACACAAACTAGGCCTCAGGGAGTACCAAACCAAGACCCTGATCCTTAATTAAGAAGTATGATTAACAAAAAGTTCGAGCAAGACAGCATGCCTTTCTGCACACATCAAGATTTTTAAATTGTGAATGAAGAGTAAATCCACAAAATAAAGGCATGGATTTATTTCTGTAGAAGTGAAACTGTTACCGCACACACAGCTGGTTTTCCACAAACAGTTTTGTGTTCAACATGTCCGAGCAACTAAACCAACACTGTGGATGGTGTTAATCATAATTCCTCCAAATCAACCCAGCCCTCACGTCACAAAGGTATTGTTATTCACTTTCAAACTGAATGATTAATTTTATGACTTACAAAATAAAGGGTTTTCCCTTCCAATTTGACCTAGGCCAAAAAGAGTGTACTATATATACTTCTCAGATATCAGTAGCTGAAAGTGCAAGCTATACAAATAAAATGTGACTAATCGAGAATAAATTCAGCCACCATTTACTTGTGTTGTGCTCAAAACAAGTAAAACCTTACTTTAAAGTCAAGATGCACATATAGGTGAGCTTTGATTGGCATTTTCCTGGTTTACCAAGCCTAAATCCAAACCTTGAGCCACTCCCCTCCCTATTCCAATAAAATAAGATGGATTAACAATAAGAAAAAGAGTTTCAAGTTTAAAGAACATTTATTAATATCAAGGTGTGATGGCCAGCTAGGTTTACTGTAGCCATTCAACACTGTGCCAAACTGAAAAGGTCAAAGTCTGAAGGCAGATCACTCTGTACCTAAATGAATCAGCTCGTATGTCTCGTTCTAAAGTACCACATAACAGTCAGATCTCATCTTTAAAAACAAACAAAAAACAGGGAAAAAAAACCCCACGATTTTCTCAGTATCACTGAGTACAAGATCTGGCTTCTGGGACACAGCCATTATGTAAGGAAAATCAAACATGTCTCATCTGTCATATTCAAGTATTCACAATAGGATAAAGTTATGTGCTTTAGTCCTACCAGACACCAAGAGAAATGAGTAAAGCAGTTAAATAGCTCTGCATTTCTTACCCTGACTGAGAGGCCATGGCCCCAACCACTGAAACATTGGAAAAAGGAGGGGAGGAGGTTTCACAGGATCTCCCAGGAATTCAGAAGTATTCTCGTCATGACTTGTCAGCCTGAATTTCCACACAAACCACCTCCAGTCAAGAAAACCTGACCCCTTTTTTTCAAATCTAGATGTATCTGTGGGCGTCCAGCTGAAAGAATGTGACTAAAGTTTCTTTACTCGACTGGAAGGTACTGTGTATTTCCTTGGAGTGGAGACAATTCTGACTTAGGGAGGGGAGGCGACTGCTTGTTCTCGGGAAATACCATGTCGGCAAACAGCGGGGGTTGGTCACATGCGAGGTGAAGGCTACAGAAAGCAGCAGAAGTTTTTATTTCTGTTTTGAAGATAAAGCATGCATGAAAAATGAGAAAAGTGAGGTGAAAGAAAGAGGTTAATATTGAATAAATGCAAGGGTATATGTGCTATTTAAATGTTTGGAGTGAATGCAATAGATAAATTAGGGATAAGAGACCTAATTTCTCATGTCTATTTTTATAGAAGAGTGCCTGATGTTTGACTGAGACCACTTTAGGCTGATTTTAATCTTTAAACCCCTCAGAAAGTAGCAGAGGAATAATTTAATCTGAGATAAAGCAAGGAGCACAAGCCATCAATTTGAAAAGCCTGCTGAAACACTGTAATAGAAATACAGTTTTGTTTGCTTTTTTTTTTTTTTTTTTTTAAAAAAAGGGGGGGTAACTAATTAAACCTTTAAGGAATCTTAAAAGATCACCTAGTCTTACTGAACCTTTTTACACCTTATTCTTACACACAAAATTAAGAAGGAGTGAAAAATTAAAAAGGGGATTATTGCAAAGGAAATTAATGAGCTTGGCCTTAAGGAAATGATTTCCACAACCGCCATGCTGGCCAATTAGAGCATCTACAGAAAAACGGCACTGAAGAAACAGCGAGAAAGGGAATAAATCTCACCTCTCTCCGAGAATGGCACAGTCCACCTCCTCCCATAAAAGGAGATGTTATTTTACACCGCAAAGCCTCTCCTCCAAGTGATGTCACGGCCCTCAGCACAACCCAGCCAATCAGAGCTGCTCTTTCCATCAACAACCTCCCCCCACCCCCCACTATGCCCTGGAGCACAGGGCAAAGCACCCATGCAGCCTGTTAAAGTCACAGCGCTTAGGCTTCCAGTATGCTGGGTGTAACAAACATGAGGCTTTTTCAGATGATGACGAAACATGCTGACAAGTGTGGCATCACTGCAAGCTGTGAGGATTTTTATCTGGTACACAAGCTGACAAAATGATGCCACTTCTGTTCTTGACTTTCAGCAGATGTTTATCATTAATCAAGAACATTAAAGGGCGGGCTTTTAGGTACAAGTGTTAAACATTCATTTATTGCTTTCAACAAAAATATATCTGAATTTGATCACATCTTTACAAGGTTTTGCCCTCATTATCTGAGGGTGCTTTGATTTAATTGCAAAGAAATTCAACTTCAATAATCTCATAAATTATGACAGTTTTACATGAATTCTATGCTGACTGTGCCAATTCTTCCCCACACACAATGATGCTCGCTGTGCTGTTTGCTTGTGGCGTTATTTAAAGTATTAAAACGAAGGCCGGCCTCCAAACTTTGGGAAACTCCATTTGATGGACTTTATAATAGACACAGCTGATATAAATAGTCATCAATGGATACCAAGGCTGTACAGTACTGCCAACAGCTGCATGTCTGTATCATCAGGCTTACGTTCTTAGAGATACTGTACTGGCTGGAATTATTTCCCATTCATGCTGAATCTGAAAGCACAGTGTGTTAGTCTGTCATTTCTCAGCACTTCCGGCAATTACATATGCCCTCTACTTTTATAAATAGAAGCAAAGTACTACCCTGGGAGGATTTAATCAATGACCAGGCTCATGAAGTAGAAAATGTTAACAAAAGGTTTACTATGCACATTACAAATGGCTCTAATTTTGTATTAAAAGCTATGAGCTGTATGCACATCAATTCATTTTGGATATTAAAACATAAATATTGCATGTTCAGTGAGTCTTGGTTAAGCAAAACTACAAGTGTCATCGATCATAACTGGTTTCCAGGACTTTACAGCACCTTAGATTGCTCTACAAAAAGTATTCTGTAGCAGGTGCAGATGGACAGCCAGTGCCACCACCACTACCACCCCCAGTGCTTTTGAAGCAAACCTGCTGACTGCAGGAATTCCAGAGGGAGCGTCCATTCAAATGCAGCAAACCTGCCCTCTATACCAGCTGTTTGGTGAGGACTACAGGCAAAAATCACATGCAGCTAGGACAAGAAGACTAAGAAGAAGTGTTGGGAAAAACTGGAGTGACTTTCAATCACTAAAACATGCAATACTTTTCATTAAGAAAACCCTGCAAGCCATATTTCTGTATCAGCATTTCAAGAGGAAAGAAAAGGGCTTGATTTTCCTTGAGACTTTTATATCAAAGTGCAGATGAGGAATTTTTGAAGAGGGCAGTATCTTAAATTCCTGCTTCAATTAAAAGAATTCAATATTTCTATGTGGCTGCACATTAGCTCCAATTAGCATATCAAAACAAGTCTCGGGTCTTGATTGGCATGTTCTCTAAACAACTGCTTATGTCCTTTCATTAAAGCAGGATTGAAGCATTTGAACTGACTCGCTGCCTGGAAAGCCTCCACTCAGCAGGCGTGCATTATCTGAATAAGAGGGAACTGGCAGCATTTACCAATCACAGGCTCAGTGCTGAGACTGTTGTGCATTTACACAGCTAATTAACTCATATTAATTTAGGAGCTTTTTATGTTTAACATTCAGTAAAGCTGTTTACCAAGAGCAAAACGGTAAATCAGTCTCTTCATGGCACTGTGAAACAGATAAAAAACACTTAAAGTAGTCATTTTCTAAAGCTTTTCTAAAGCTCTTCTAAAGAACTTAGGTATCTAGTAGGCAAAGTAAAGTAGTAGGTAAAATATACACTCTAAAATCTAGAGTAACTCTTACAAACAAAGCTAAAAAGTACCAGGCTCGAAAGCTCATTTGGATTTTACCTAGGTAAACATTGTCACGTGAACTCAGAAACAAAAGAAATGCTCTCACTTGCAGGTTTGACACAGATAACATAATGTTCAGTGTACTTTTTAGGCCACATTGTTAGTGGAACATGACACCCAAGCCTCAGTTATCTTGGCAACATTTCCAAAGGATCTGCGTCATTCAAGCTCTTCAGAAGGCACAACACAAGCCTGTCAAGAGGTTTTTCATTTTTAACCTGCTTCTGATCTATTGTACGATTTTTAACTCAGCAGACTGAGCAGCAGTGTACGAATAATATTTAAGCAACATGGATTATACCGCAGAGAGAGAGAGGGAGAGAGAGAAGAAGCCATTTCGTGAATATGCATTTCATAAGGTTTTAGCTACCCATCTTGAGTCTATCGGACCTTCCTTTAGTGTGATGAAACAATCTACCAAAGAATAAACCGTTCCTTAGTCATTTTTTACCTTAAAGAAACTACAATTATCCAGTCAAACTAAATCTTAACCTTTAAAACAGCAGGCACTTTGCAAACTAAAACTGTAACAACATGCAAAGATTTCCTGAAGTTAATAAAAGGTCAAACAAGACTGCAGTTCTCTCTACTGTGTAATAATTTCCCATCCATCAGTCTCAGCTGTATTACTCAGAGAAAAGTCTGCACTACATCTAAAGCTGAAATGTCTGTCACTAACCTCCAAACATCCAAATAAACTCTCTCTTGTAGCTGGAATAAAGGCTCAGTTGTGGTTAAATGGAGGAGTGAAAACCTGCAATGATAAGCCAATTAACTGAAGTGCTGTCGAAAAATGAATCAGCAAATATTTTTGATAAGGGCACTGAGCAGAAATTTTCGTCATTTCTAATCAAAAATGTGCTGGTTTCAGCTTTTTTGGGTTTCACACTTGTTGATGTGAACATTTGAAGCATCACCAAGGAAATGGGTGTAAATATATACAAAGCACTTTTCAACATTTTATAAAAAAAAAGAAAGAACATAAATCCATGAGATTAATCAATAATGAAAATAACTGGCAGCTGAGCCCTAAAATGTAGACAATTATTTATGCAAAATATTTACATAAGACACTTAACAATATGAATCTACAAAATCCACATTTTATCTGCGTATTGCATAAATTCATACCTCTGACTCTGGGATTTGTTTCTGTTTATGTTCCTAATCCATTTGTTATTTCCTTCAAAGCACTTATCCTGCTTAAAACAAAACAAGAAGATACTGTGGCAATGAATTTCACTACTATCTGAGACATATTACTGCTGCCACCGAAAAAGACTGAGGCTATTATCGTTCCACTTTAAAAATAGTATTATAAAGCAGTATCTCACAGCACCAATCTATGCCAGATCTGTGAAATGAAATGGCCTTAATGAGCTTCACCTTCACAGGACTGTAAAGCCACATGAGAGTTTAACTCGCATCGCTGAGAACAAAAGCTGAAGAACAGATGCATGAGGTCAGGACACAGTGAGCAGCATATTTCTCTGCTGCGTGAGCAACAGTACTGGGGGATAAAAAGAGAGCTGCTGATGTCTGATTAGATTCGGGCTAATTAAGCTGGCAGACTCAGAAAGAGCCTTCAAACAAGTTACTCTCAACAAGCTTCTTTTTGTACAGGAAATAAGATTTGATTATGAAACTTACAAACCTTAGCTGAACACACAATTAACTTGTACTTTGGGTCAGGTTAAAGAGGAAAAGGTAAATGCTAAAAAGCTGTAACATCTGCACAATGCATAAACCAGACAAGTGCAACACCTTAAAACCATTTCTATCATCAACAGAATAGCTTTTCTCTTTAAAATTGTGGCTAAAGAGGCAATTTTAAGCTTTGGATTAATTTTCCTCAAATGTAGGTGCTCAGATTTGAAATTGTGTACAATGGGCTGCAGCTGAACAGTCTGAAACTAGACATTGCTCACTTCCCAAATATCCAGCCAGCAAAACAACAGTGGAGTACATCAGGAATGTACAATAGGTGTGCCAAAGCCAAAGAAAACATGCATGCACTGCTCTGTCTGGAACGGACAAACAAGTCGCATAACATCTCGACTGAATGTGTGCCCTTCGCCTTGGCCACAGGGGAAACTGTTAAACTGAAGCCTCACAGCAAAACCCAAACAGGAAGTGAAGAGGATTTCACAGTAAGCCGCGTCACCAGTAGCACATTTACACATTACTGCAAACAAGGTGTTTACATCGCTGCTCCAGGAACCCTTTACCCCCCTTTTTAAAGATTCTTTTAAACTAACAAAGTTGGTATCTAGAAGTCATCTAGCCTCAGTTGAATGTCAAGTATGCTTAAGGCTTTCTTTGGTGCTTCGGTGTGTAGAAACCCAAAACAAAGACTATCACATCCAGACATTGTACAGTCACATGCATCAACCTTGTCTCTCTGCTCAACATTTTCATTTAAAAACAAAGGCATGACACATATATGAGCTATTTTTAACAGTTTAAAATAGCATGTTTTACCTGGATTAATTTTCCGTCTACAACCTTTGAAGTAGCTCAAACACTTCAGTTCAGCTTTCTAACTTACTGCCATCAACACAGCTCTTCAAGCAAGTCTGGTGATGGCATTATGTTTCAAGCTGCTACTAAAAGTATTTCAATTGTATAGTCAAACAAGTGGGTGACCTGTGTATTAAAATACAGTAAGAGCTCCAACCAAGGGCTACACTGTAGTTAAACTACTTAACAGCGCACACAAAAGAGGTTTTAGCCTTGTACCAGAAGAAAATCACCACGTCAGTGAGACATGGGGTGTAATTTACTAATGCAATAAACTCATTTGTTAAAAGCTGTCTGAAATGTAGTCTAGTCATAGTGTATAATCACCTCTCAAAGGTCCATTTTTTCCTATAAAAACCCCAACTTTATTTACTATTTGTTTATCTTCTAGAGTGGAAGCTGGAGTTTCAGACTGCACTATTGCCTGGCATTTTCAGAAAATTATTGAATATAAAACAGCAGTTGTCCTAAACCAGCCAAGTACTGCAGCTCACTCCACTGTATGAGGGGGGGGGGGGGGGGGTTTCTCTGACATAATTGAATCCGACGGCAATATCAACACTCCTGTTACGTCTACATAACAACAAATCAACAACTGCAACCACAGTTCAAGTACTGCTTTTGCTCCATCCACCATCTGACTAAAGTTGCTGAGCCGGTTCACAGCTACCTGCCGTGAACGAGTTCATGACCTTAGGGCATGAACTCGTCCCCCCTCCCGACTAAGTGCAGCCAACCATAATAAGTCAGTTGGTTGCACTTTCCTTGTCTCCATGCGTCAAGCCTATCCCTCCACATGCGTGCATGAACTACCCGTGACAAGTGTTAAGAGGAACTCTGGACTTATCACGCATTTTCTGGCCCTTCCCCCTAACTATGGCACGTAAAATGGCTTCCTAGAAAAGCACATCAGCTGATCCTTCGCTCAACCAAAGCATACATTCGGATTAACTGTGCTGCCCTTCTCCCCAGTGTTGATTTTCCATGCAAATAAAGACTTTGACTGGACACAGCAAGGAGTGGCACTAAGAGTTAGTAATACAATAAAGGAGGAGGATACGAACCAAAACTTTATGCTCGTCGTCACTGTGCGAAAAATAACGAGTATCAAGAGCCAATGATTACCTAAAACGACCATAAACTAGCACAGAAAGTACAAACAAGTAGCACTTATCTCCCATTGTTTGATTCCCCAGGTGCTTTTTTATGGAGAGCGAATAGTCTGTATTTCAAATGCAAAGGAAACATAGTATGTTTATCATTTGCACGTGTAGTATCATATAGTTATGCCGCCGTCTGTAAGAGCAAACTTAGGTGTACAAGTTATGTCAGCCACGGCTAAACACAAACATCAGTCGTCATGACCTGTTAGCTGCCATGACAGGAACAAAAACATTACTCCTATCACCGCGATATTTTCCCCTACTTCCTTGCATAGAAACGTATAAAAGTAACATCTACCCTTCCCATCCATCGAATAATTAAAGTCTCTTTCCACCAGAACGCCAAAGCAGGTACAATGTCTAACCAAATCATTAGCAACTGGCTAGCACGCTACCTACACGACTACCTGCATATTTGCTTTAGCATAACGTTAGCTAGCCGGACCCTGCTAGTAGCGTATTAAGGCTAGGCTAGCTAGCCCTGAAGCTACTGATTTTTTTTGGCGAAATTCTAATTAGCGTTCACTTCAAATATCAGATACCCTCTAATGCAGTCAAACACCAACTAACGTCTTCCATCAAAGTTGGCATCCTTACCTCTTGTCTTCTTTTTAGGCCCAAACCATTCTAGCTATTGGAAAGCTCTTTTTCTCTTTGTCTTTTCCACTTCCAGTTACACGCAAAACGGATTCAGAAAAAAAAATGCTCTAACGGCTAAAATACTAAAACCAAGTGGATGGTCTTCATCTTTTCCTTAAAACACGACGACACATCGAGAGGGAAACAAAATAAAAATCATTTTCTCTCGCGTTCATTTTTTTGTTACTCCTGAACTGATAGGTAAGACTGCTAGCTAAGTTAAGCAGCCAGCAGGTACCACCACAGACAGGACTGAATGCATGGATGGCAAAGCGGTGGTGCATTCGCGCTGTCGGAAATCTGTCAATCCCACCATCCGACACAGTAAACACTGTCATAAAGTAAATCTTAATTAACACGTCAGCACCGCTGACGATGTCTTTGAAAACGCGATTGAGCCTTCTTAGCAGTTGCGAGTTTTATTTTTTTTATCGTACCCCTCGGATAGCTATAAGTAATTCCCATTCGGTTTGAATGCAGCATTTCAGTGACGCGCAAGGTTGACCAGACTTTGACGTTTAGGAAATCACGTTTCATTGTTCCCTGATTGTACCATGGACAGCAGGTCATGACAAACCGTACCCTGCTTTTAATTCATAGCTCATCTAATCTTCAACACACACCCTAGTTATCTAGATTTAGCTGCCTGAGTCTATGATTAATAAGTAAATACGTTTTAAATAATATGTTTCATTTTTAATCTTTCAAACAATGACTTACTTTGTGATGGCTTACTCTGCCACCAACTTCACACCTTTAGTGGATGTGCAATAATATGTCTGACTTTACAGGTGCCTATACGCAGCAAAAACTGACATTACATTGGTTAAAAGGCTCAAAGCAGCTTTTGGGTGTCCTGTAACCTTATTGACTGTGTTGGATGCTAAACTCTATGTTTATATTTTAATTACTACAAAAACAATAATTTTACAAGATTTTATATTATCTTTGAAGACAACAGCATTCCCACTAATACTGCCTGACATGGACATAGAATGAAAAGAAGGAAGTGGATCAGTTCTAAGGTTTCAGGCATCAGGACATAATGTAAAATATCATCTGGTCCTTAGTAGGTCTTAAAATAAGGTAAATGCAACCTCAGTTAAACTTGAAAACGTGACATATTACACTGTTATTATTTATTCATCAAAAATTGAGTCAAAAAACAAAAACGTGTGAGAAACTAAGTACACCCTGCTTCATCTCAGACTCTAAAGGCCTTGGTTAGCATGTTAAATGTTAAAGCTTCATGAGAGTACAGTTACAAAAAGATTGAACAAGTAAGTCTTGTTTGGAAGGGTTGCCGGAGAAAGCTTCTTCTCTCTTACAAGAACATGGCAGCACAGCTTAAGTTTGCAAAGTTGCATCTAAACAAACCACAAGAGCAAACTCCTTTGGACATATCAGTACACAGTGAAGATGTTTGGCCATAATACGCACTGTAAACTTAGAACTGAACTAGCATATCAGCACAAACACCTCACACCAACTGTGAAGCACGGTGGTGGAGGTTTGATGATTTGAGGTATTTTTGCAACCACCGGACCTGGAAACTTTGCAGTCATTGAGTAAAAGGTGAAGCCATGTGACTGTCAGCTAAATCTTTGCTGAAATTGAGTTGTGCAAGAGGACATTGACAGCAAAGCATCAAATCTACAACACAATAACTGGAAAAAAAGAAAGAATCGAGGTGTTGCATTGGCCGAGTCAAAGCGCAGACCTCATCCTGATGAAATGCTGTAGCAGGAAAGTTGAGCATAAACAAACACAATGCAACGGCAACCCTCAATGAAATTAAACAACACTGTAAAAAAAAAAAAAAAAGAAAGAAAGGAAAAAAGAGTGGGCCAAAATTCCTCCACAACGTAAGCAACTGTCAGTCATACAGAAAATGATTACTTCAACTTATTCTTGCTAAAGGCTGTTTTACAAGCTACTGAATCATAGGGTATACTTGGTTTTCCCACACACTGCTTCTGTAGTTTGGCTAAGGTTAAAAATGATTTACTATGTCATGTGTCGTTCATATGAGGTTGTGTTGAATAATTTTAAGACCTGCTGACACAAGATGGGTTTTTCTTTGTTATGTCCTGATTAAGGTTATTAGAGCTAGCTAAAAATTAAAACTAAACACTTTTATTAAAAAATAAAATAAAGCATATTCAGGAAACACCCTAAGTTTAAAAAACAATTGTTACAACTTGCCTGATGAGGCATTGATGGATGTGTTTATTAAGACTCTGGATGTCGTCAAGACCGAGTCAGCTTTGTTTTTACTGCAATCCTTGGTTTTCCTGAAACTGACATATACCCTCCCTATATTGATAATAAAAAGACTAAAATGATAAACTGATAAAAACTAAACTGAAGAAAGAAAATCCTCTCTGAAAACTAACGACAACTAAACGTAAAAACAAAGTGAAAATGAAATGAATTAGAAAATGCAAAACTACAATAACCTGTATTTCACATGACTATATGCTGATTTTAAAAATATTTTATTTGTAAACTCGTGAACAAAAGGACAGTTTATTTGACATTTTATTCCTAAATCCATATATCTAGAATCATATAATGCGTTTCTTTTTTTTTCTTTTTTTTTTTTTAGCAAAATAAAACATTTTACAATAGCAAATTCAAAAAGGTTAAAAAAACAAAACAAAAAACAAAACAAGCTTTACAGTGAAACAAGCAAATCCAATTCCCGAGCAATAAGAGTTTTTTGTGTGCGTAACTAATTTTATTCAGACTAAAACACAACTGTTATATAATCTTTTATACCGAGGTTGTATCATGTCTTTTCAGTTCTAGATATGCTGCTGTTTTATAAAGATTTTGAGCTGTACAGATTAAGTTTCACTAAAAATATACTAAAGTACAAAATCACAAGATTTCATTTGATTAATCACATTTGTTGCTTTGGATATTTAAAGTTTGTATCCTTAGTAGACCTAAAAATTGAAGAAAATATCCCACTAGTAGAAGTAACACTGGAATTGCCTTATTTCTCTCTTTTGTGACATCGTGTCTCCTCTCCTTAGTCCATATCCACCCAGTTGTTTTTTGTTTTTTTTTAAGGAGAAAAAAAAAAAAAAAAAAAAAAAAAAATAATCAGGAAAACAACAAGAAATCCTGCTGATTCCACAATGTTTATTTCTTCTTTTTCTTCTTCTTAGGAGGTCCTTGATCCGAATCGCTGCTACTTCCTGAGTCTGAGCTGTCTGAGGACGAAGATGAGGAGGACGAAGAAGAGGATGAGGAGGAGGAAGAGCTGTCATCGTCGCTGTCACTGCTGCTGTCATCTGAAGAGGAGCTGGAGGAATCGCTGCTGTCTGACGATGAGTCACTGGAGGAGCCGCCTGAGCCGCTGCTGCTGTCGCTCGAGTCTTTAGCCCTGAGAACAAGTGGAGGAAAATCTGAATATCCAACGCTGAACACCAGAGGTTTGGTTATTAAGGTCTCAGGCTGTACCTGTTACAGTCCCTAAGGTGCATCTCACTTGCTGTAATACTCTGTTTACAAACACTGGAACTCAGAGGACACAACGTCAACTACAAGTGCTGATTGTGCGTACCTGGAACATTACCTGCACACCAATTTGTTTTCTCACACACGAATTCTAGGAAAATGTGGGTTGGGACATTATCCAGAGTTGCCCTTTCACACTGCGTGATGAGATAATACGTGTTAGCTGCATTTTTTCCACGATGGGGAAATTGGTGCAGCTGGGTGTCACGCAGACTTCGCGGATGCACATGTGACAACGATTTTACGGTTTTCCTTTTGGATGCTGAACAGACCAGAACAGTCGCACGATGAGCTCTCTGATAATCAGGCCTTTATCTGCCTCTTTTATGAGTAGGGAGTGACAGTGTTATAATTCTCAACAGCTACTTTCATATACCCCTGTTATGTCTGGTACTGATGGGATTTGATGGCATTCTCCCTCCGACTCTCAAACAAGCAAGACTAAGAAAGCCACAACACTTGGAACAGCAGAACTTTGAGAGGTTTTTCAAGTCGACTCTGGCTTAAAATGCATTCAAGTGACAAATTTTTTTTTTTTTTTTTTTTTTTTTTTTTTAAAAACCACACACATTCTTATAATGCTTTTACACCCATTGAATAATTGCTGTGTCAGGCACCCTTACCACCAGGGGGGCAAACTTTTGAGTCAATCTTCAGTTAAATAGACCCAAACGGGCGCTCTTACTGCTCTCAAAAGAAGAAGAAAGGTTAATTCATTTGGGAAAGATAAAGAGTTCTCAGCTGAAAGGAGTGCTGTGGCTGTTTTATGGCTGTCGCAGTAAGAAACGCAAAGGTGTCAAGGAGGAAGAGACAAAAAAAACCCCAACAAAACAAAAAACAACAGGTTTTGGTGTAGCTGCTTCAGTTTCACAGTCCTGTTTTTGCACATGCTGGGAGAACAAAACAGAGACATTGTGACTTGTTATTAGTAACAACTGTGCTTTTGCTGTGATCACAGCTCGGACTACAACAATGGTGTTTCTAACACATCACTGTGATGAGACCAGAATCTACCATTAAAAAATTAACAAAATAAAAGTTTTAATGCATTTTCAACAGATAAACAAAGTGTTTAAGATTACCACAGATGACATTTAGAACAGTTAGGTTGATGGATTAGACATTATGGCTATGAGACAAAACACTGCAATCTTTAAGAGATTTGAAAAGGTTGCAAATGTAGTGATGTGCAGTCACCAAGAGCTTCCACAAGAGGGAGCTGTTTAGGGACGTTTCACTCACTTAAAACAGACTGGTTTTAATTAAAGCTTCAAAACAGGGAAGCAGCTCCGAAACAGATACTCAGGGATGCCAGCACCTTCCTGGAATCCCTCGCTGAGCAAATTTTAACACCAGGTTACACAACTATGGCTCCTATGTGACCTCATCAACTTTCAGGTGACCAAGTGTGAGCGCCAAAAACAAACTAAGTCGTATCGCTTGGTTTATAGGATTTTTTTTCCCCGGAAATTAATCAGTCTAAAACTTGTTGAATTGCAAAACCGTAATCTAACCATTCTTCTCTGCTATAAATGTTACCCAGTATCATTTTGTGTAATAAGTTATTTTTTTTAGGAATGTAATACATGAACTGTGCAACTCCACAGGCCGGTATTGGAAAGCAGGACTTATTCTTGTAACTTAAGTCCAACCTCAACTCCGATGTCCATGAATGCGAGCCTGCAAGGTCCATTGGCATATTCATAAAGCTCGCAAAGACGCACTGAAATCACGTTCCACTACTTTGCTACAAAATTTATTCACAGACATCATGGAGGTCAAAAAAAAGGGAGGGGAAAACTTACGACTACGACAGATGAACACTTTATTTCTCTGCTTATTAACCGGAATACTGCATAATGTAAAGGTCTTATTTTTTTGTAATACGTTTTGATGCTTATTTATCATCTAAGAGATGCACTGATTTCTAAAATTTGTGTATGCTAGCAGGAGTCACACTACATGGATGTAAAAGCTATTGGTCTGAATATGTGAGAGTGCAATAAAAGCCATTTTCCCCATTAAAATAACAGTTCTGATAAATTGCGATCTCAGTACCGATAAAAAAAGAAAAAAAAAAAGAAAAAAGAAAATAATAATTGTGCAACCCTACTTTATAGCAGGTCTGATAACTACATCATATCAGCTGTGACAGTTGGTCCACCTTACTTCTTTTTCACTTTCTTCTCACTGGAGCCTTCTGTGCCTGGTCTGTAGAGACCGATATTAAAAAAAAAAAAAAAAAAAAAAAAAAAGATTTTTAGTGAACATCATTAGTGATTAGAAAAAAAAAAATCTGATGCACAAATATCTATATTAACACAGAGGTATTGTTGTACATAAAATTGCTTAATCTGATCAAGACACCTTACCCAGCTATGCTGAGGGGTTTGTTTTCATTTTCCTTGAGTTTCTTTTTCAGCTCAGTCGTTCTTGATGGCCTGTGCACATATTTCCTCTTCCCGGTGCATTCGTAGGTCCAGTGTCCCATCTCCAAACACTTCTGGCAGCGCACATGTTGTTTGTTTGCCTCCCTGTATGTAACAACAAAGGCTAATATGAATGTAAATAAACATGGCTGCAGGTACATCTCTTTGCTGTCACATACAGTTGTGGTAAGAAGTTTACATCCACTCATCGTGCGTGTCAATGTCATGGTAAGTTTGGACTTTCAATTACTTTCTTGGATTCTTTTTTTTTTTTTTTTTTTTTTTCCTCTATCCCCACAAAGTGTCAAATGTATGCATACATACTTAAATATATACATACACTCCCTTAAATATAGGGATGGGTATCGGTATCCGGTGCCATTATGGCACGGTTCTGACATAAACTGTAGTAACCAGACCGAAAAGCAGCGCACATTTCGGTGCTTTTTTCCCCTGAGATGTCATACACTTTGGATTCTAGCCAATCATTTTACCTTTCCGAGGATAGTAGGTGGGCCCAGGTACGTACGTTCTTTTAGAGCAGAGCTACAGATTAAAAATGCCCAAGGCGAAGCGGTCAAAGTCTGGCTGTACTTCACAGCAAAAGATGCAAACTCAGCAGCCTGCAACAAGTGCTTTAAGGTGATACTGTGCAAAGGAGGTAACACCTCGAATCTGATGAAACACCTGGCGACGCATAGCGTTTTTTTTAAAAGCCGAGAAATGCACCATATTTGATAGCTTGCTGCGAGACCTCACACCGAGCACATCTACTGCGGGTGTGGCGCCTGTTATCGGACCCGGAGTTGGCAACATCCCCCAAGAACCCGAAGATTAGAGTCCTGGCCCCTAGCCCTGCCAGTGTAGCAGAAATGATGACGGACGATGATGGCAGCAGCAGCCGTTCTTCTCTGCGTGAGTAGGTTAATGTTGTTCGTGTGTAATTTACGTTGAGTAGGCTCACCACGTTATTACATTAATGCATGTAAGGTGAACTAGCAAACACCGTTGTAGTTACATGCGGCTCTCTTCTTGGATGGCAGATACTCCCTTCACCCTGGCCAAAAAGGCTAAAATGACCAAAGAAAAAGTGGAAAACAGCTAAACATGAGAGGTTTTTGGACAAAGTTTGTGTTTTTTTATATTGTTTAAGCACTGCTTCCAGCCAAGAGTGATATCATATATGCCCTATAGCTGCAGAAAAGGCTAACATTGTTATCTTTTTACAAAAAAAAAAAAAACAAAAAAAAAAAAACAGCTAAACATGAGGTTTTAGGACAAAGTTTGTGTTCTCCATTCTTTAAGCACCGGCAAAAGTACTGGTTAGGCACCGGTATCGGATAAAACCTAAACGATACGCATCCCCACTTAAATATTTTAAAAAGTGGCATTCACAGTGCCTTTTAACATGAAAGGCCAAGGCCTATTAACTTCTCATTAGTGATCATGACTTTCTGCAAGTGGTAGTTTCTCTTTGCCAGTATAAAAAGGATTTGGCTTACAGCACTCACTAGTAGGGCTGGGCTATATCATACCGTTCACAGTAATACCGGTGTAATGTTGGGCAACAATAAGAAAATCAAGTATCGCGATAGAATATGGGTAAAACGCGCATGCGCAGTGCCTTTGTTTACATACGCACATGGCGGCGACGCAGAATGAGAAGAGCGAAAGTGGATCGTTGAATGAAACGGATGAACCAGAATTGGTTTGTAAAAATGCTGCAACTTCAGTGGTTTGGAACTGGTTTGGCTTTCGTCCGTCAGATACACAACAAAGCGCTATTTTTGGTAGAGCATGCTAGCGGGCCGTCGTTATTACCCTGTTTTTTGGTGTGCCTTATGTATGAATTCTGGTTGTGTTTACTGACCTGGAAACGATTTTATGTGGTACACGGCGCTCGAAAATCTGTCAAATGTTTCAGTACGACTTTGCTAAGCTACGAACCCGCACCGCTTGATGGATTGTCAGAGCATTACGGCTATCGTAGGCAGGCGCCTCGCGGAGTGATACTACTGTGCTTCAACATAATATTACCGTATTGTGTGTGCATAACCTCTTTTTAAGTTTTGTGGATATTATACATGGTTATGCTGAGGATATGTCGGCCAATTTCCACTGGAAATGCCTTTTGGTTAAACTGTCAGCAAGAATTTGCATTTGCACTGTTAAGTTTTTATATTTATTTTAATGCACTTAAAAAAACTGCTTGTTTAAGTGAAAATACATTGATGGGTGTTTTTTTTTTGCACTAATAAAGTTGAGGAGTTGTAAAGTATTTTGTCTAGTGGACTACTTCCAAATTCTTCAACTTCCCCTCAAATCAAGAGCTAAACATTTGTAGGGTGGACACAATTAGATGTTCCAAACGGACAATGATCCTGAGCAAACATCAAAACTGTTTTGTTTTTTTTTGTTTTTTTAAATGGGGAGGGGGAGCTTCTGGAAAGACCTTCCCAAGGCCCTGACCACAACCCTATTGAAAATTAAAAACCAGGTCAGTGCTAGGAAACCAACCAATTTAAATAAACTCTTACAAGTCTGCCAAGTAGAGTGCTCAAATATCCAGCCAAAAATCTGACAGTAGCTTATTGATGGCTACCAAATGTCTGGTTGAGGTGCAACTTGCTAAAGGACATTTAACCAAATATTAGTGGAGGTGTATGCAGTATTTAAGCCTGTATATATACACTTTTGATGCAATGTGGATTAGAGAAAATCCCAAATAAATTGAAACTTGTTCTTGCTTTCTTTTAACATCGTTAAAGATGTAGGCTGTACAGTAATCCCACCCTAGAGAAAGAACAGATCAAATAAATCATTAAAAGCGCAAAATTACCATGACCCCTTTGGACCACAACTGTAAATGTTAATGAACAAAAGTACAGCTTTGTAGTTGCTGAAGAAGTTGGAAGTCTTAACTTCATCAGTGCTTTAAAGGTGCTTTTTCTACAGCGAGTAAATATGCAGAGTATATGAAGATGGGCTGACCTCTTATTCCTAAACGAATTTAAATGCTCATTAAAGAAAAACAGTAATGAAAAGGAGCACCACCCTGCAGTTCTCCTTGCTCAAGAAGAGATGAAATCATTTTCACGTATCAGAATAAGTTCAGGTGCAAACTCGAGACCAGTGATAAATGGCTGGGGAAAAAAAACGAGCACCAGCGGGACATTCCTGTGTTGCCTGTGTTACAATTCAATGCAAAAATATTTTCAACGTTTCCTCACAGACACTAAAATGCGGCAAAAATCCGCCTGACTTTTATAAACAAGTGAGCGCAGAAACGTGACAGACACCCGACATTTTATTTGTCGTTCCTGAAACAGATAGTGTGACAACAGTGACATTCACGGCGTCAACCAGCCTTGAACAGACACCCTCTACAAGAATAAATAAGCTAATAATGATGTGGAGCACAGAGAGGCGCGCTGGAGCTGCGTTCACTGTTCACCGGCCCCTGAGTCTGACACGGAGCTCGAGCAGCTGAACCTCGCTGCTGTTCAACAGCCTGTAGTACTCACGAATATACAAAACTCACAGCGCTACAGTCGATTAACAATATTATACTCACGCTTGCCTCCTGGCTATTAATCTATGCATGGGAGTCGCCATGTTGCAGGTTACTTTTTCTTCTTTGTTGGCGTTAAATAAGCGCGTATTTCTGGCCCAATCAACTCCTTTATCGCCTCCTATGGGTAAGGAAGGTCTACTGCATGTATTTGTAATCATTAACATTTAATTCACAGCAGCCCTGACGGGTTTTTTGGGTTTTTTTTTAAATAATACTATGCAAAAGTCTTGAGCAACTCCTCATTTTTCTTGATATTTTGCTTATAAGGAACAGGATATTATTCTAAGTGGTCTTGAGCAATGGTTCTGCAGGCTTCCTGAATTCTGTCAAAGTTTTCCTTTGGACATTCGCTGTTATTTTCCCTCTGTTTCAGTCCAGTCTGTGTATGTAACCATTTCCGGAGGAATGTTTTGTTTTTGTTTAAGACACTTAACTCTGACCTATGAATCATTCAAACATAAAAAAGCCATCTAAGGGATAAATGAGTATGGTGGCAACACAGATCAGACAATTAAAGACACAATTTCAAATTGTATGTCGTTAAATTGTAATCGACAACTACAAAAAAAGCTCTCTTCGGCAGATGAGAAGTATCTCAAAGTCATCCTTAAGAAACAGGACAAAATCCAGTAAAGACCTGACACTGGCCCTTCTCTTAATCCATCTACTGTTTGACGAAATGGTCTCAGTGAGTGTCAAGAAGCCATTCTTAAGAATGGGAAACAGCCCGAGGTATGCTAAATTAGAAAAAAAAAAGTGGTCTGAAAATCAGTGTAATTTGAAATTTGTGAGTCGAATCATCATCAGTTTGTGCAGAAGAGGTCAGGAGAGACGTACAACTGTGAGTGTCTGCAGAATCTGTTAAACAAAATGCAGATATGAATCCCCTCCATCATGTAAATCTCATGGTGTTGGAGTTCTTGTTAAAACTGATAAATTATGACTGCAGAAAAGCACAGTCAGAGTTTGATCCTCCACGCAATACAGTCTGGAAAGCATGACAGTGATACCAAACGCACTGCCAATACAGCAAAAGCATTATGAAAATATGTGTACAAACTCATAAACTCAGTTTTTTCTTGTATTTCCATTTGGTTTGAACATGTTTCAATATCTTGGTGCATTGATTTCCTATGTTTCAAATAAAATATAAATGAATTAGAGTTTAGTGCAGTACTGTGATACATGTGATTCATTTATACTACATTAAAGGAAAAAATGTGCCTCACATAATAATGTTTGTTTTACAATCAGCATATAATGGCATATAAACATTCTGTTTATCATATTTCTCCCCAGCTTCTTATTCCCACTTTCTGTGGAAACAGTTACTGAGGTTAAGCATTCAGTTATCTGTCACCAACACAGTGCACACTTTCAGCAGTCAAGTGTCACCACACCCACCTGCATTTACGATTTGTCAGAGCTGCGTTTACATGTCATCAGCTCTCTTCTGTTTCATAGATTCTTAAATAAATGACATTTTGTTTTTGCAAACCAAACCAAAAAAGTGTTATGTCAGCTACTATTTTATACTAATTATTTATAATGATTGGTAATTTTATATCATGAAAATTACTAAGGAGAACGTATTTAAAAACTAATCTTTTTCAGTAACAACAACTTTAAAAATTGCTATGCTTTAGTTGTTTATAATTAATTTGTTTAATGTTATTATATTTTCTTATTTTCCCCACGACTTCGCTCTGAGCTGGGTCATTTACATTTTTTTTTATTTCTAATAAAAAAAACAAAAAAAACAAAAAAACAAAAGGGGACAAAAAATGACTTCATCACTTTTTGCATCACAGTCTATTTTTGTTTCCCCACCCTGATTCGATTCCAGAATTCATCAAGCTAGTCATTTGTTGATTTCACTTACTGTAAACCTTAAACTTGGAGGTTATTTTTTTTTATTAGATAAGAAGAAATTTATGGAGCTTTCGCCCTACACCTCGACTGTTGGAGAACTGTCTTTCACGTGGATATGGAAAAGTCCAGAGAGCGCTAGAACCCTGTAAATCTCGCGATGTCTGCGGGCGAGACGTTAAAGCAGACCTTGCCGCTGCAGCCTGCCTGCACACATCAGAGACACCGGCAACAATCAGCGGTGTGGATTATGAGTAGAAGTATTTAAGACAGAGCAGCTTAACAACTTCACTTGACTGGAGCATCTTTTTTATGTTTTAAAATCTATTTACAGGTTTATTTTCTTTACAGAAATCATACTGTATACAAAGATAAACCTAGGAGACACATATCGCTGAAGATGTCAGTGGTGGGATTTGACTTGGGCTTTCAAAGCTGCTATGTAGCTGTAGCCCGAGCTGGAGGAATCGAGACAATCGCCAATGAGTACAGCGACAGATGTACACCGTAAGTACCAAGTAAAATCTTATTATAGTTTGTGAAGGATAGCTACACAGGACAGGTTTTCATTTATAAGTGTTGTCTCACCTGTATCACTGTAATACACGTGAACGCAACTTCACGATCATTTGCGCTCATTGCTGGGAAATTGAACTGCTTTTCCGTGTAAGTTAGTGATACATTTCTCAGCCTGTCTATGGTGAGCATGGAACCATCTAGAAATTAACTCATAAGGCTCACACCGCCTTCTAAGACCGATTATGAAGCTCCGGCGAGCTAAGCAAGTTAGCTGAGCTCATAGTTTTGTTAACGATAATGACAGTTTGGAGAATTGGTGTGGCTTCGCCGGTTAAAACACGACCGGGCGGTGTTTGCCACCTGTCGTTTTTAAGTAGTTGTACTTGTCTTCAAGGCGTAAACTCCGACCAACCGGTGTGCCCCGTGTGGCAAATTGTACGCCTTGCGTTATGCTCTGTACGATGACGACAGCGGCCAGTCTCTTGTTGGAATATTCTAGCAAATTTTTATGTCTTTTAGCCTTTCATGTTTTAAACGGTGTAAGGTTATATAGTATTTATTACATGAAAAACATATTGTTATCAGAAAGGTTTTTTAATATTATTTGAATTCTGCTTATTTGGGTTCATGGCGCATTTTGTAATTCCATTAGTTAGATTTCAGTCATCGTGACTGATTTTTAAAGTCTTTACAGTATTTTTTCTTTTGTAAGAGTTCAACGTTAATATAAAGCACACAAGCGTTATTGAATGTTATACACTGTCACTGGTTTTGAATGATTAACTGGTATATTTATAGATGTATCATTACAATTTAGAATTCCCTCCCAGTATTAATAAAATGAAATAAGACCAGTTATTATATTGTAATTTATTTATAACGTTTGTATTAAACAGGGAAAGAAAAAGATAAACATTACCCAGTTTATGCTTAGATGTGCAGCTACTAGTCAGAAAGTTTTAAATTTAATATAATATATATAAAATGGGTTTTACGTCATGGTTATATGAAATATGTATACATCATTAAGTTGCTGAAGATACTTTATTGTGAATCAACCTGGACTTTTTAAAAATTATTTAATTTTATTCAAATTTACAAGGCAAACATGTGTCAGAGAACTAGATCATGTATAAGATAATTTGGTGAATAGAAAGATTATACATCACAGTTTCTTGGTGTGTATATATATATTATACAACAAATTCACATTCAGAATTTAAACACAGAATTTCATGTTGAATATTCGTAACACACTTTGTTCTGTAAAGGCTTATACTTACTGAGTAAAAAGAAAACAAATACTTTCCTGGTAACTTGTACAACGTTTTGTCTGTTGCCCACATAAATATGTTGCATTAAATTTTGAAAAATTATGAATATTGGACATTTTTTGACAAATATTGAACTGTTTTTGTGAACTTACTCTCTACTACATCATAAACATCACAAACACCACTGTAAAAAGTCCTTTGAGTGCTCAAATAGAAAAGAACTTTATAACAACCAGTCCATTTACCATACAACTTCCTGTCCTGTTCTTGATTGAAGATCAGCATGCGCTGAGTGACTCTCCTCAGAGACTTGTATTGTTGACATCACCACACTCCACTTGTGTGTTCATAGCAATGCTTACTCTGTGTCATCAGCATCTGTGTTTGATAGAGATGGTGATGAGAGGCAAGCCCTGTGTGATTTAAGTGGACTTACCACACCACTTCAGCCTGTGTTTATATAGTACAGACAACGCAAAACTTAATCAAGCCAGTCTGGAGCCTCAGTCCAGGTTTCAACAAGGATTATTTAGAAAAGTGCTGAGATCAACTAGTTAAAAATTGTGACCAGTGTAGATTGGTCACTGAACTATCATGTGAAGCTCTGCTAGTTGTGTCATTAATGTAGCTTAACATTTTGACTTGTGTGTGTCCAGGTCTTTTGTATCGTTTGGACCCCGAAATCGTTCGATAGGAGCTGCTGCAAAGAGCCAGGTAAAAATTCAGTCACCGATACTGTCATGTTTGGGAGAATTATTTACAATATAAATGTAAAAAGTGGTTAATACTTGGGCAGCATGGTGGTTAGCACTGTTGCCGCACAGCAAGAAGGTCCTGAGTTCAATTCCACCATCAGGCCGGGGTCTTTCTGTGTGAAGTTTGCATGTTCTCCCCGTGTTTGCGTGGGTTCCCTCCAGGTACTCCGGCTTCCTCCCACCGTCCAAAGACATGCAGCTTGTGGGGATAGGTTAATTGGATAATCCAAATTGCCACTAGGTGTGAATGTGAGTGCGAATGGTCATCTGTCCCTGTGTGTTGGCCCTGCGACAGACTGGCGACCTGTCCAGGGTGTACCCCGCCTCTCGCCCTATGACAGCTGGGATAGGCTCCAGCACCCCCCGCGACCCTGAAAAGGATAAGCGGAAGCGAATGGATGGATGGATGGTTAATACTTGGCTTTGTTTCCTCCTGTTTCGTCTCTCTTTTTTTTATTCAGGTGGTGACCAACTATAAGAACACACTGCAGAGCTTCAAGCGATTACATGGCAGAGCGTTCACAGATCCTTACATCCAGTCGGCCAAGTCTAACTTGGTGTACGAGCTGGCACCGATGCCCTCTGGGGCCACCGGTATAAAAGTAAGACTGTATTTTCTAACCAGGTTTCTGCCCTCAGCTTAGCTGATGGGAAATAATTGATCAAAAGAAAAAAAAAGACCATTAAAAGAAAATTAACTGAGAGACAGCACAGTAGATACAACAGCTTATTTCTGACTATGTTGCATCCTCCACTCACTACATGCTGTGCTCTAAGAAGTGCGTCATGTAATACTTTTTGCTCTGATTCATACCATTCCTACTTCATCTTCCCATTTAATCCTAAAAACACTTTCAGTATGTTGTATTTATTTCTGCAGGGATTTTGTCTCTTGGAATATTATCCTATGGGCAAAATGATAATTGTGTTGGTGATATGAACCGTACGCTTTGCTGACTGCCTAAATGTGAAAAATGTACACATTTCTGGCACTAACAGATGATGACTGTGAGACTCCAGAAATACCCAAAGTTATTGCAAGTGCATAAATGACAATGCCTCGCTTGGCACACTGCAAAGGCACAAAGCGGCATGTTGTAGAGTCCCCGTGGAGATGATTAATGTCAGTCCTCAGGATAAATAAGAGCAAAAGAAATATCAAATCAAATCAAAATACATAAACCTGGTTTTGCCTGTTAAACCACAAGGCTTTGCAATCTGCATCTTTTCCATATTTTATCACATATGCATATTTTTCTCAGCTTAAAAACCCTAAATGAAACTGAGATAGCCATTTAAATAATTAATGAGTTGTCTTATTAATGGAAATATTAACATAAATTGTCTTGTGTACACTGCAGCAAACATCTTACTCTACTGGACAGCTCTATGATTTGTCCTGACAGTAATCTTTTACCTCATTACCAATTTCTAGGTGATGTACATGGAAGAAGAGAGGATATTCAGCACTGAGCAAGTAACTGGCATGCTGCTGACCAAACTGAAGGAGACTGCTGAAAGTGCACTCAAGAAACCAGTAGTAGATTGTGTCATCTCGGTAAGCATTAGTTGCATCCTGGCTCAGGGATTTTAACCAGCTGCTTATAGCCCTCCTTTTCCATCATGTAAACTGCATCCACCGATTGCTCGTCCTGTCACACTGAGTGCAGCCAGCGCGCCTGGTTGAGTCACGTGTTTACATTTGGGTTCTACATTACCAGCTCCTTCGTAGCTTTGGTGATGATGACTTCTTCCTCAAGTACCTTTTGCAGGACCAGTTTTCTTGCATATTTTGCAAAGTATTGTGGTGTGTCAGAGGATGTTGAAGTCGCCTTCTTTTTAGGTACTAAATCATCATTAGAGGCTGACACGGGGCTTTTACTGTCAGACTTTCCTGGGCTTGTCTCATTGTTGTCTGCACTAGAGGACCTAAACACATGGCGTTGCTACAGCAATGATTTTCCCATATAATACTTTTGTATCATGTTAAAACTTCCAGATTTTGGATGATATAATGTGGCACAGCCCTACTTAAGCTCTATGAGACGTGTTAAATAGGATTGGATAGGTCTTTTATTAATCCACCTGGTTATCCTGGTCTCAATAGATGGTTTTTCAGGCTTAAGTTTGTAACAACAGATCTTATGGAGGTAGCTTTAAATGTCTTAGGAGTTGTTTGTTTATTTGGTGAAAGTGACGTTGCATGATGAAGCTTTAAGTTGCCATAAAGTGACTTTGTGTACTGTACCTGAATAGAACACTGCATTAGATTTACATCCTGTCATTTGACAGCCAGCGATTAATGTCATCCTGTTGAATTTTCTACCAGCTCAGGTAAAATATGCAGGCTGACAGCTGCCTGCAAGGTGTAGAAATGCTTTGCCACCTGCTCTTGTCACATTTTGAGCCCTGAGCACTTCAGCACACGTCTTGTCTGAAAGCTTTATTTCGTCTCTTGTACCTCGAAGCTGAAGAGTGGGAAGCATGTGTTTCTTTAGCACAGAATAAGGATCTGTTACGTAATGTTACAGAGCTCACACTTTGAGGCCCTTGCTTTCACTGAGCCTAAACTTAAGGTTTACATCAGCTCTGGAGATGGATGGCATGTTATTAGTACTGTTACCAATAGCTAAATTTAGCCTGTGATCTTTTCCACAAGGAGCTGTTTTGTTTTGGCACCCTGAGTAACTAACTTGGTAATTTTATCCAGGGAGGTTATGAATCTTGTGAGATAGGTGATTTATTCCTTTGAGGGGCCCAGATTGATCCTAAATATGGAATAGTGTAATGTAATGTTTTGTTTTGTTTTGTTTTCCTCTTAGGTACCAAGCTATTTTACTGACGCAGAGAGACTGTCAGTCGTGGACGCAGCTCAGATCGCTGGCCTCAACTGTTTACGACTGATGAACGAGACTACTGCAGGTACATGGAAACATCTAGATCATCTTTAAGTCTGCTGTGTTGTTGTTGAGCCTTTAATCTCATACTACTCAGAAACACGTTGAAAATGGTTATTGCATTAGTTTATAACTTAACCATAAGATACAGGGAAATAGATGCACAGCATTAAACCTGCCCTACATTTTATTTATATACATTTGCAGCATTGCAGTAACAATTTTATTAGTTCGAACAGATTTAGTTTAGCATAGTGCAGCTGGAATTTGGAGTACTAATTAGTTCCTGGATGCAGCGGTGAGCAGAAAATAACCTGAAGCTTCTGTCTGATTGCTGCAGTGACTCTGGCATATGGAATCTACAAGCAGGACCTGCCAGCTCCAGAAGAGAAGCCCAGAATAGTGGTGTTTGTGGACCTGGGCCACTCTGGTTACCAGGTGTCAGTTTGTGCCTTCAATAAGGGAAAGCTCAAGGTGAGTGATGGATAAATACTGAAAGTGCTCATGTGAGTTAGCAAGTTTACTAAAGTGGATTCTGTTTAAATCTTATATTTACGATATTCTGATGTCAATAAACAGGCCTGACTATTAAATGAATGTAAAAAAAAAAATACAGCATTTATGGTCAGTGGTGAACACTTCTGACTATCAGTGAAGTTGGTGTTCTGGGTTATGCTGTTGAAAAATAAGGAGGGATCAAAAATCGTCAGAGGCAAAACCTAAACTTGCTTCTACCTACTACTAATATATTTACCTTCTCTACTGTTAGATCCTGGCCACTGCGTTTGACTCAGACCTTGGTGGCAAGGACTTTGACGATATCCTTGTCAACCACTTCTGCGAGGAGTTTGGAACTAAGTACAAGCTGGATGTGAGGTCCAAGCCCCGTGCACTTGTGCGGCTCTACCAGGAGTGCGAGAAGCTCAAGAAGCTGATGAGTGCCAACTCCTCTGACCTCCCTCTCAACATTGAGTGCTTCATGAATGAT
This sequence comes from Perissodus microlepis, assembly GCF_051167445.1. Lineage (NCBI taxonomy): Eukaryota > Metazoa > Chordata > Actinopteri > Cichliformes > Cichlidae > Perissodus > Perissodus microlepis. Next base: position 21,352,794 of record NC_140470.1, on the reverse strand, counting down.
ATTGATGTTTCCAGTAAACTAAACAGGTAAGAAGTAAAGTTAAATTAAATAAGAGAATAAGATCAGCATATAGCATGTAACCACAAGTATTTTAAAAAGGGAATAGTGTTGTTTCTTAAATTAATGGAGTTTTCCATAGTGTGCATGTTGGCTGCACCTATTAATAATTTATGATCATGTGTCCCCAGAGGCCAGTTTGAGGAGATGTGTTCGGGGCTGCTGGCCAAAGTCGAGGGTCCCCTGCGCAGCGTCATGGAACAAGCCAGTGAGTACATGAGACTGTAATAGCAGCTGGACTATCCCTGTAGGCACGTGCACGCTCACACATTCAGTCATGTGCTTTGCTGTGGTAGCCCTTCCCCCTGGACAATAGCAGCATGTCAGCCTTCCTTTAATCATTACTTTTCAACTTTAAAAATAAAATGAAACAAATATGAAACGTATTACTTTGTAAACCTAAATAACCTGCTTTGTTTCGCAATTGTCTCTTGTTTTTTGTATCCAGAGCTGAAAAAGGAGGATATATATGCAGTTGAGATCGTGGGTGGCGCCACCAGAATCCCTGCCATCAAAGAGCGGATCAGCAAATTCTTCGGCAAAGAGCTGAGCACCACCCTAAATGCAGACGAGGCCGTGGCCAGGGGCTGTGCTCTGCAGGTACAGCTTGCCTGTCACATGGCAAACACTTTGATCCCCACAGTGACTCAGGCAGCAGACTCATACAGTAACAGCTGTGTTATACCAGGAGGGAGACCTATGAGAGGAGCGCTGAAGGCTGTGATCTGTGAAAGATTTGGTGACAGTTTAAAAAAACAAAACAAAAAAGTTCACAAATACTGATACTGAATACTATTTTTGGCCTGAAAATGAAAAACACAAAAGTTTAACCTTAAAATTCTGGTTTTTGTTGTTGTTGTGTTTTTTTTTTTTTCCCTCAGTGTGCCATCTTGTCACCAGCTTTCAAAGTGAGAGAGTTCTCAATTACAGATGTTGTCCCTTACTCCATCTCCCTAAAGTGGAATTCAGCTGCAGAGGAAGGACTCAGGTACTCTTTAGGCTTGAATCTAACAGAAAGTAGCACAAACATCCCTTTAATGCAGCTGGTTTAATACTTGAATGTATTGTCCTCCTGTTTACATTGCTCCTATTATATTGAAGTGTGAAGCTTAGCCAGAACTCGTACTGTTGACTCCCTTCATGACTTTCTGCCACACCTTGCCCACACCCATGTACCACGCAGATCCAGTATCAAAAATCTTTTCTGGATTCATTCACGCTTTGCTAAATAACATCCAAATCCTGTTTCAAGCCCTAAAACCCTCTCATAAATGATCTTTGAGTTTGATAAAGACTTCAGATGTGTTTTATAAACTGTTGCCAAATAACAGATTGGTGCATGCTGGTGGGTAGGTGGGTGGGTGGTTGAGTAGGTGGAAACCTTCAGAGGACAAATGGTAGGCTTCGTGTCAGTTCTCTCACCACTTGCGTTGTTGGAATAAAAACTGTAAGCTAGCACAGCTTGTTTCAAACCATCGATGACATGAACAGAAAATTGAGTTTACATTCTGAAGTCCCGTCCCTGTATATTTGTCTCAATCGCCTGCTCTTTCTGTGTTTTTTTGCAGTGATTGTGAGGTTTTCCCAAAGAACCACGCAGCTCCTTTCTCTAAAGTACTGACCTTCTATCGGAAAGAGCCATTCAGCCTTGAAGCCTACTACAACAATCCCAAGGAGCTACCTTACCCTAAAGCCACTATAGGTACAGCAACTTCATTCAAATTTAGATGCAGTTCTGTGAGTTTCTATTTATTTGTTCATATATGCGCAGGTATTTTCATCAGTGCTAACTTTTAACTCCGCAGGCCAGTTTCTGATCCAGAATGTGGTTCCTCAGGCATCAGGGGAGAGCGCAAAGGTCAAGGTAAAAGTTCGGGTGAATGTTCACGGTGTGTTCAGTGTATCAAGCGCCTCGTTGGTTGAAGTTGTGAAAACAGCTGAAGGAGAGGAGCCAATGGAAACAGACCAGATCGTGAAGGAAGAGGAGGTGTGTATTATGTGCTTTTGCACTGATTGTTAGACAC